>NW_012051144.1:0-676 GCF_000956235.1 Wasmannia auropunctata
TATAACCCGAAATACATTTGCGCTATTCGTCAAGCGACTTTTTCAAAACATGTAAAACCGTATCAAAAACTGAGGCTAGTACATACGCCCCCACAAAACAAACGAAAAATGTGGCAATTTGCCCCGCTGTTTTCTTAAAAGTCATTATCACTCGAGAGTCTTAATTATCGCCAACTCTTCTGTGTTTGTTGCGTGGACGACGGGTTGCGCCACAACAGGCGCTATCATAGGCGCTCCCGCGCCAGTCTCGATCTCTTTTACCAATTTTTCAATGTCGTCGGCACTGTCTCGACGCTCGATGTTGCCGCTTAATCCATTGCGTGTGTCGTCCGACGATATATCGTCGAACGTCTGTTCGGCTGCTCGTTGTGGCTCGTCCGCCGGTGTTGGGGTGACGTTTTCGCCACAAACTGGAAGCGGGATCTGAAATGATTCCGGTTCCAAGGTTAGGTTAGGTTGTGACCGGACAATGCCGTATAATGAATTAAATCACTTACTACTTAGGTCGCCAGTTATTTTCACCTCCAAATAACAAGGATGTTACTGAATTTCCCTTGGATCCCTGTCGCTCGTTGGCTGGATCGCTCGTTCGGGATGTTTCGTTGGTGTGCTCGTGGCTTAGGAATTTCCTCGTTCTGCGATGCTGAAATCTTTTCGAAACACTCGCGAGGATAGG
>NW_012051145.1:0-622 GCF_000956235.1 Wasmannia auropunctata
TTATTATTTATATATTCGTTTATATAGTTTTATAAAAATGAGTTAAGTTGACAATACAATTGTAAAACGCATTTGCAACACGCCTCTGTGATAACGTGAAAAAATATGCTTTTGCAATAATTATATGCAATGTATACCTCAAAAGGATGACATCTAAAGTCATAAATGTGCAAATATATTTTTTTTAGCGCTAAAAATTTTAGATTTTATATTTAAAGTTTAATTTTATAGAAAAATATATTACGAAACATTTTTTATTTAAACTGTAATAAAGGATCTCATAAAAATACAGTGATTTCTTCAATGAGAACGTATATATATTTGCGTGTAAATTATATATAAGTATATATATAAAGGCTTATCGAATTTGTAGTATCTGTATAATATTCAAATTGTTATTTAAATATTTAACTATAATTAAATAATGGCAATATATATATATATACAGGGTGTCCGGTAATAACCGGATAATATCTTGTGGACTAGTAGAGCAGATTAAACTGGATCGAAAAGTCCTCTACCATTTTGCAAAATTCGCAATTGTTAACGAGATATTAATTTTTGAAGATCGGCGAATAAACGCATATCCGTAGCCATACGCTGAATGCAGGCGCGCGGCGAG
>NW_012051146.1:0-383 GCF_000956235.1 Wasmannia auropunctata
ATTATTTTTCGACGCATGAACACACGCACGTATGCACATACACACATACGCACATACACACATACATACGAAAAATACATTTTCCTATGCGTTATACATATTAATATGTAAAGAATTGTAATAAAAAAGGCGTAAGACAACCGTGAATCAAAACGGAAAGCCAGCGCTACACACCGCTCGTGTGTAGCTGCCGTAGCCATCGTTGTTTATCCCCGCGCGCGTAGCAGCGGTGGGGCGGCCGTATTCCGCTGCGCGCCTGCATTCAGCGGTGGGCCGGACGGATACGCGTTTATTCGTCAATCTTCAAAAATTAATATCTCGTTAACGATTGCGAATTTTGCAAAATGGTACAGGACTTTTCTGTTCAGTTTAATCTGCTCTAC
>NW_012051147.1:0-586 GCF_000956235.1 Wasmannia auropunctata
TTTTACATATTAATATTAATATTGGAAAATGTATTCTTCGTACGTATGTGTGTATGTGCGTGCGTACATGTGTTCATGCGTCGAAAAATTAATTTTCTTTACATGATATGAAAATGATAAAGCGCTATCATTTCCACACCACCTTGCGGTAGATAGCATGGTGCGTTTTTTTATTGTGGTTCCCCAGGAGGCCTAATCCACCTCATAATTTAATGCAATAATTGTTCGAAGTGCCGTCCTCGTTCTCGTAAGCAGAGTTCAGCCCTTCGAGTAATATTGCGCGTCGCACGGTGCACCATTTCCGGCGTGATGGTAAGGAAAGCTTCGCGAATTGCATTTCGCATTTGAGCTTCTGTACCATCTCGCCCGTGCTCGACTAAATTTTTGATATGACCCCAAACAAAATAGTCGAGCACGTTAAGATCCGGCAACCGTGCCGGCCAGATGATTGGGCCACCTCGACCCATCCACCTGTCCGTAAAGCGCGTGTTTAGTACCTCGCGTGCCTGCCGCGAAAAATGAGCAGGAGCCCCGTCGTGTTGGAAAATGAGTTCCTGCCGTTCGCGAAGAGGAACTCCCTCGAGAA
>NW_012051148.1:0-501 GCF_000956235.1 Wasmannia auropunctata
TGATCGATTTTATCAACTTAAACAACGAGCAATAAATTTGCTACGGGATAATTTAAGAGCAATAAATTGTAGATACGTTTTAATAAACAAATTAGTTACTGCTTTAAAATTTAATTTCAAAATCTTTTCTACAATTTATTACTCTTAAAATATTCTGTGGCAAGGACTTCCGTTTCCGGAGCGATCGTGGTTAAAGCTGAGTTTGTGCGGGGATTTAGAGAGGTGTGAAGGGTGGGCAGTAAGGGTGGAGTGTGAGTGTGGAGAGTGTGGGGTGATAGAGTGGAGTGAGAGGTGTGGAGGAGCGTGTGTGGAGGGAAAGAGAGAAGAAAGGAAGGGAATAGGAGTGAGTGGAAGTGAGTGGAAGAAAAGGGGGTAAATATTGATAACAACGGACCCAGCCCCAATGATCTTGATCTTCATGTAAGTTGTCAAGATTATGACCCTGAGTGACTATCAAGAGGTTTTAGCCGTTGCTCGTTATTCGTTAAAAAGTTATTAACA
>NW_012051149.1:0-388 GCF_000956235.1 Wasmannia auropunctata
AAAAATTTAAGTGAAAAATCACAGTTTTTTTCAAAAAAATCGACTATAACTTTTTTGGACTTTATTTATGACAAATTCTGATGGCAGATTCTGAAAGAGCAAGAAATTTTACATCAGAAATGATGTTGCTAGAATTTTTTCAAGGCCATTAAAATAAAAATTAAACCACTGAAAATTGTTCAAAAAATGTGTCCGCCTGGACGTTAATGGGTTAAGGCATTCCGAAATCGCGCACTGACATGTCATTACATACAGCGGCGAACAAAAGAAAGTTTAAAGTCGTTCTATCCTCTAAAAATAGGCCAATTTCAAGATAGAACAACTTCGTCAAAATTATCGTAAAGGCTGAGACACAGACTTTTTCATAACGCTGCATAACGCATAAGAC
>NW_012051150.1:0-449 GCF_000956235.1 Wasmannia auropunctata
TCGTCGATAGGCGCGAAGTTGAGCGACACGGAGCGCGATTTTCAGTTGAGAGTTCAGATTTCGCGGAACGATGATCCGGCTCGAAGGACCAAAATGTTTGGAGTTATGGAACTTTGAGTAATATTGAGTCGAGAGGTCTTTCAAAAAACGTATATTTTAACACGGCTAATGAATGTCTTGATATGGTACAGGTATCTTACAGTTTAAGGCGCGAGCACCTTACCGCGACGAGATCGGAAAGACTCCTTTCGAAGAACTGGTTACTCCCGCGGACCGAAGTCGGTTAAATTACTTTTGGCCTACGTCCTGGATTTAGTTTATGACGTGGATGTTTTTGCGGTAGTTGTTTACTGAGGAAGGGTCCGTAACAACTGTCGAACAGGCGATAACTCGTCGTCCAATGGTACTTGTTTTTCGCGATCTTGGTTTTTGAACAACATGTTCAGCGG
>NW_012051151.1:0-510 GCF_000956235.1 Wasmannia auropunctata
AGCGTCTGTGGGATCCATAGGGATCTGATGAAAGCCACTGGCTAGATCCAGCACGGAGAAGTATTTGGCACTGCCAAGCTGATCTAGTATGTCGCAAATATTAGGTAGTGGATAAGCGTCGCCTATGGTCTTATCGTTTAATTTTCGATAGTCTATCACGATACGCCACCGCTTGTTACCCAACGAGTCTGGTTTCTTAAGTACGATCCAAACAGGTAAACAATACGGGGAGACAGACGGTCCTACTATTTTTTTTATCGATAAGTTGTTGAACTTGTTGTGTTATTTCGTTTTTGTGTATTGGCGGATATCTGTATTGCTTCGTGTGTACCGGCACGTTATCGGTAGTTACGATTTGGTGAGATAGCGCATGGGTACTGTCGAGATAATCGTTAGGTAATTGAAATCTATCGCTATATTTTTTTATTAAGAAAGTGATATTGTCTCTTTCTAATGAGGAAAGATGGTCGAGCCTTAATAATTTGAGAATGTTGCTTACTCTATTTTTAT
>NW_012051152.1:0-559 GCF_000956235.1 Wasmannia auropunctata
TTTCTGGATAGTGCGTCTGCGTTGCTATTTACCGTTCCTTTTTTGTAAACGATTTTATAGTCGTATTCTTCTAATTTGAGCCTCCAGCGCATAAGGCGGGATGTAGGGTCTTTTAGATGCCGTAACCAGGTTAATGGTTGATGATCGGTAACTAGTGTGAAGGTACGTCCGTATAAGTAAGGTCGGAAGTGATTAACACAATACGTTATCGCGAGTAATTCTTTTTCTATAGTCGAATAATTTTTTTCCGCGGCGTTTAATACCCTAGAAGCGTAAGCGATGGGAAGGTCCTGCCCTATTTCGCCTTGACTCAACACTCCGGCGATAGCGTAGTTAGAGGCATCGGTCGTAACTATAAAGTCACGCTCGAAATCCGGATATTGCAGTATAGGGTCGCCGCAGAGCATTTCCCGTAATGTGTCAAATGCCTTTTGTGCTTCGTCGTTCCAGACAAAGGTTGCATCCTTTTTTAATAAGTTTGTTAATGCTTTGGCAATTTTAGCGAATCCTGCAATGAACCGGCGGTAATACCCGACCAATCCCAAGAATTGGCGAATGT
>NW_012051153.1:0-595 GCF_000956235.1 Wasmannia auropunctata
TCGTGGACAGACGTGTTATAAGCGAAACTAGCTCTTTCAATTAATTCGTCCCACTCCACTTCTCTTTGTATGAAGCATTTAAGGTACTGCGTCAGGACTGCATGAGATCGCTCAAGTGATCCGTTAGATTGCGGGTGGTGGGCTGTAGTGTGAAAGTGCCGAATTTGGAATTTCTTGGCGAGGACTTTTATGAGAAGACTCATGAAGTTTCGACCTTGATCGGTTAAAATACTGCGAAGGCAACCGAAACGACATATAAAATAATTTACGAAAGCGGCGGCGGTAGTCTTGGCCCTGGTGTCGGGCAGTGGTGCGTAAACCGAATATTTGGTTAACAAGTCTTGCATAGTGAGAATGTGAGTGTTCCCTAAGGTAGTAGCTTGAAGGGGGCCCACGATGTCGAGCGCAACCTTATCAAAAGCTTGACCGGGAGTATCCGTTAGGTTCATGGGTTGCCTAGTTTTTCTAGAAGTGATTTTTTTTAATTGGCATGTGCGACATTGTCTGATGAATTCCTGGATTTGGGCTTTCATGCCACTCCAAATGTAATTTCTTTTAATGAGAAGGTAGGTCTTGGTGACCCCTTTGTGTCCGC
>NW_012051154.1:0-520 GCF_000956235.1 Wasmannia auropunctata
TCAGTCTGATATAGCATGGTATTACACAGGACGTGCTGTGCGCGGATGAAGAGAATTAATTGATCTTCTTTGTGTAGGACAGAGAAGGCCTTGCCGAATTTTGAGAAAGTAATCTCGCTGGCCATGCCTTGATAAAGTATTGAGTGAGGGTTTAATTTGCAACCATCGTGAAACAGAGGAGACCAAAAATTATTGAACCCGTCTTCGTCCGTGCAGTGCAGATCGCTGTATTTACATGTAGTGCCGAAAGGCAATAGAATCTTATTAGTTAATACATTAATTTTTATCGCATATTGCTTGAATGTTATATGTACATAGGTTCTAATGTTATTCCCGCGTTTAATATTTACAAATGGGGGGAGAATAACAGCATTGTTAGTGGCAAGGAATAGGCGACTATTGACGACGTCGCTTTTGAGGTCGGTGAAGACAATATCTCCGAGACGCAATTCTCGATAATTGTGTAATTGAGTACAAATGGTGAGATTAATCGGTAGATAGAATTTGAAGGTATCGATAC
>NW_012051155.1:0-672 GCF_000956235.1 Wasmannia auropunctata
TGACTGCTCGATGAGGAGATCCTCTAGATCCTCGACCTCAGCCATGTTAGTACGCGAGCCGGGCAATACAGGATACCGGAGATGCAGTATGCTGTTTAAAGGCGCTCAGGTTTGTATCCGTACCTTGACGCAGCGGGTCACGCCGCGCGGAAAGATAGAACGGTTTTCGCAACAGCCACAACGTTCGGGCAGCTCAAGGAAGCGCCGAATAAGGCACGCTCTAAGTGACTTTGTGGATTACACAAGACGCGTGAATTGCACACTGAGTTATGCGGTACACGGATATACGTGAACGCACTGCCTATGGATTACATAGGCGCGCTCACTAAACTCCGCGTGGAATGTGAACGTCAATGCGAGCAAGTGCGAGGAATCACCGTATTTCACGGTGTTCGGACAGAGTTTCTTAAAGACACTCGCGTCTCGTCGTATTGAGCGCGATACAATTGGCCAGAGCGTTTCACACAGCACTTGAATTTGTAATCCTTCGCGTTTCGAGCGCTGAACACGTAATTATCACTCTCTCGAATATCCGGCTCGAAGGACCATTCAATGTAGTCGAGCCCTCGATCACACGACTACACTGCACTATAATTAAGGGCCGTCTTCAGGAGATGAACAAATGGAGGCAGATTAAGTGTTTATGAATATTTATTTTGATTAAAGTAATAA
>NW_012051156.1:0-690 GCF_000956235.1 Wasmannia auropunctata
CCCCCGACATCATTTGCGGCTGTACCAATAATTATAAACACGGCGACAAACATAAGCAAACTTTGAAATACATCGGTTATTAGTACAGCCTTAATACCACCTATACTAGAATAGACAGCACATACAAGACCAATAATTATGATGCTGGCAGTCTTGGACATTCCAGTGGTCGCCTCCAAGGCCAGAGAAGGAGCATAGAGCACTATTCCTGAATACAAAAGCAGTTGAATCCAACAGACAAAACTAACCATCACCCTAGCTCTTACTCCGAAACGCTTTTCTAAGTACTGAAAGAAATAATATTTTTTCAAATGTACGCGTCATCGAAAATTTAATTCTTGCGGCGAAATCAAATTTCATTAGATTCACCTCGTAGACGCTTGTCGCCTGCAGCTTGAAGAATACTGGTAGGAATCCATAACATATAATTAAAATGCCTAATAGATGCGATAGGCTTAATACAATAAATTGCGTTCCGTATGTATAAATCTCAGCGGACACACCGAGCATCATAATGGCAGATAGGAAGGAGGCTACCATGGCGATAGCGACTGGTACAATGCTCATTGATCGACTTGCAATGAAATACTCCTATGAAACATGTTATCCTTTATTACAGCCTCGCGTTAAAAAGAAATAAAACGACTTGTTTTAACAAGAGTTCTAACACTAAATAATCACCTAACAATA
>NW_012051157.1:0-393 GCF_000956235.1 Wasmannia auropunctata
TTATCCTTTTGGAGATATCCTTATAGTGTCCACAAATGTATATCCTATGGACAGCTTGTAAGGCTCATGGATGTCCCAACCAGAAATGGACATAAAACGGATGTCCATAGGATATCCTGTGCTGTCTGGGCTTATGCTTTCTTATGCATTTCATATGTTCCAGGCTTAAAGAAAGATTTATATTGAAGCAAAAAAGCAGAATGTGGAACGTAAATTATATCTTTTTAGTAAAATTTTCCTCGAAAGTAACATTTCGAAATGCAACGTACCAAAGTAATGTCTTAAGATGCTAATATTATACAGTTCTGTAATTGACTGATAATGATATCTTAAGATTGTACGATAATCTTAAATATAAGAACAGATTATAAATATTGATCATACACATAGATA
>NW_012051158.1:0-796 GCF_000956235.1 Wasmannia auropunctata
TCATCGGTTCTCGGACGATCACAAGGTTAAGCACTTTTCAGAAGGTTCATGGCTTGGATGGGTGACCGCTTTAGGAATTTCCGTAAATAAGTATATCGAATTGGCGATCATTTCTCATTCAGGGAATGATCAAAAATGCATCAAAAATTTATGCAATTTGACATCATTTTGACAAACTAAAATTTGATCTTATTTTTATGTCATTTTGATCTTTCTGTTCTCCTTGGGCAGGATTTTGATTTATGATCAATGTCAAATCGATTTCGCAGTTTGAATCGACAGGAGGTCGACATGGGAGTCAAAAAGACATCGATGTCGATGTCAATTTCGATCTCATTTCGAACCCACTTTTCGACGTCGAATCGACGTCGGGTCGACAAATTGTTTCTCACTGGGTTAATCCGATTGAAAACGAACTAAGTATTTACAGTACGTCAGAATCTTTGATACGCGTACTATTTTGGTCTGATTACTAGCGATTCAGGAGTATTAGACCAGACCGTACTAAGATAATTTTACGAACGTTTACACCGACCGTATCAAGCGATTTGATACGGATTTGGTACTTAGTACGCGTATCAAGTGCTCGGTGTAAACTAGGCCATTGGTCTAGCCGCTTTATGCTATGTTTATGCTTTGTTATGCATTTCATGTGCTCTCGGCCTAAAGCCGGGAGCACAGACTTTTGCATAACGCTGCATAACGCACAAGACATAAAGCATAAGAGAATCGACCAATCAGAGTCCTTCATTTCATACTCTAATTGGTTGATTCTCTTATGCCTTACGTCTTATGC
>NW_012051159.1:0-342 GCF_000956235.1 Wasmannia auropunctata
TATATATATTCCATCTTTTTGACATCTATTAAAAAGATTTATACCATTGGTATACTTTTATTAGCAATTAATATTTATAGGTCATCGGAGCATCGGTTCTCGGACGATCACAAGGTTAAGCACGTTTCAGAAGGTTCATGGCTTGGATGGGTGACCGCTTTAGGAATTTCCGTAAATAAGTATATCGAATTGGCGATCATTTCTCATTCAGGGAATGATCAAGAATGCATCAAAAATTTATGCAATTTGACATCATTTGACAAACTAAAATTTGATCTTATTTTTATGTCATTTTGATCTTTCTGTTCTCCTTGGGCAGGATTTTGATTTATGATCAATGTA
>NW_012051160.1:0-788 GCF_000956235.1 Wasmannia auropunctata
TATCTTAATTTAAAAATAAAAATTAATAAGCTAATACAAATCGATAAGTGCAATTATTTATATAATAATAGGTATAATATTCATAATTATAATATCATAATAAATAATAAAATGTTTAATCCATTTTGATTTAATTTAATTTTGTTTAATCTTGTCGTAAGATTATATAATCCATTGAATCTGAATTAAAACACAATGCAATAATTAACATCGATTTAATTGCAAATGTAAAACGTGAAAAATAAAACGCCATAATCTTGTCAGTCGCGTTAGAGCATTAAACCTCACATGGAGGGATGTGATTTCAGAAATGCTCTATAATCGTCTATCATTGCATAACAGACGCCCCGAATTTATATTAGAGCGAAAGAATAGATAATATTTATAGGATATTCTCTTTCCCTTTCCACATTTCCTTCTCGTCCCCTCATTGCTTCTTAACAGGGAGACGGTATCCGTAATACAGTACCGTTTAAACGAGAGTTCAGGGGTTAAGAGGAGATTTTGGGGTCGCGTTAATTAATACCGTAGCGCTGTGAGCGTCCCCCCTCCTACACACGCGGAACACTGAGACGCTAACTATAACTTAAGCTGCCATTAATTCACATCAATGTCTTCCTACCGCGCCCGAGGGCTGGTGACTTGCATCCTTGTTGCTGGAACCGAGATAAGTGAATAGATACTCTCTCTCTCTCTCTCTCTCTCTCTCTCTCTCTCTCTCTCTCTCTCTCTCTCTCTCTCTCTCTCTGTACATATAATATAGTGCGTGCGTGCGTGCGTGCGTGCGT
>NW_012051161.1:0-618 GCF_000956235.1 Wasmannia auropunctata
TAACTCTTTTTCTATTTTATTATTTTATATATACAAACAATAATTATTTTATAACTTGATTTTATATTATATTTCAAAATATAGAATGATAAAGTATAAAATATTTCGTAAAATATTGATTTTTCGAAAACTTTACTTTAACTTTCATATGCAGAATATAATTAGAGGAATTGTATTACGTAAAAAAAAAAAAAATATATATATAAATACATATATATATCTATATTTTTTTTTATTTGTTAATTGTATTACGTAAAAAATATATATATATATTTTTTTTTTACGTAATACAATTCCTCTAATTATATTCTGCATATGAAAGTTAAAGTAATGTTTTCGAAAAATCAATATTTTACGAGATATTTTATACTTTATCATATTTTCGATATACATATAACATGAAATATCCCGTATACTGTTGATTTCTTGATAATGGTACCTAATATGTTTAGGCACAGAATAATGAGATGAATCGATTGGTGTAAAGAAAACACACAGTTGCTTTAAAGAAAATGTAATTTGCAAGAATTGTATGATAAACTTACTAAATTCAAAGTCGAAGTGCAACCTGAAAATATTAATCAATTTCGATGAAATTTTATCCAGATCATATTGAGG
>NW_012051162.1:0-476 GCF_000956235.1 Wasmannia auropunctata
CGTGCGTGTTCCGTCGTTTATCTCATTTTTAGCATTTGATGTATAATAATGGTTGTATGTTAACCGAATAGAAGCTGAGCAGATTCGTCGCTACCCTGACGAGAACACGCTTCCATACTGTTGAGAAGTCTAAGATCGTTTAAGAATATATTTTTATTATAGTGATGTAAAACAGCGAGGTATTTTAGCGTGAAATCGAACGAAAATTCGCAGATAATGTCAATTTTAATTGTAATGTAAATTTGTATGATGGCTGATGATGGCTAAGTAAGCCGAAACGTTCCATCAATTCTTTAATTATTAAAATATTTTTTGTATTAATTAATCAACCAAAAGTGTGTTCGTTTATTGACCTAACTCTTTTTCTATTTTATTATTTTATATATACAAACAATAATTATTTTATAACTTGATTTTATATTATATTTCAAAATATAGAATGATAAAGTATAAAATATTTCGTAAAATATTGATTT
>NW_012051163.1:0-842 GCF_000956235.1 Wasmannia auropunctata
TCTTTCTCTCTCTCTCTCTTTTGTAAGAACACAAGCCGCGTTAGTCTCCTGCAGCTTCTACCAGCATGAAGAAGCGACGGCTGCTATACTTTGTTCGACGATTCGGAAATCGCGATTTGCGCTAATCGTTTGTACCGGCTTTTAATTATAATTAAATACGTTAGCACACTGGGACTTCGAATGACGAGCTCGGTGAGTGAGGTTGCCTCCAATTAGCGGCATACGTCGGTAATATAAAGCACTAACGTCGCAGATCGACACCGTATTCCATCGCTGATTATCAGCCCGGTGGGCAGGCCTTCGATCGGTGATCACCGCGCGCTTTAATACTCTCCGGCGGCCACTTAGCAGCCGGCAGTCCGGTTACTTTGTAGCAGTCGAATCAACGGCTACAAAACCGGCGACTAACGATCTCGTCGCTCGGTTTAGCGAATAAACTATCGCGGAAACGGCTGTCGGGCATAGCGGCGGCGGCCGTTAAAAACCGGCGAAGTTGATAATTCGATTTAAATATAAGCGCGCGGGCAGCCGGCGGTTTTTAATTTTTCCCGCCGGTTCTGCGGACTGCGCAGGATGATTTTTTTTATGACCGCCGTCGCAGCGGAACTGCGATTTCATTTAATTCACTCGTTTGGGATCCGGACTCTATAGCGAGTCATTAGTGCGTGAGTTAACGTCGGAGTTTACAGTTTGGCGCAACGCAGCAACACGCGGCGTGCTCTCTCTCTCTCTCTCTCTCTCTCTCTCTCTCTCTCTCTCTCTCTAGTTTTGAATTTTTTTACAGTTCATAAATCCCAAAGTCCGCCTTGCTGATGAAGTTTTAACAAACTTTGACTTATCTA
>NW_012051164.1:0-1225 GCF_000956235.1 Wasmannia auropunctata
TTTAAGTAATTTTTTTCTCGGTGCAAACACTTTTACTTAACATAAAAAAATTTTACTTGCTTTAAGAAAATTATTTCTTTGAGGGGTACCTGAAACATATTTATTTGTTTTAAGTAATTTTTTTTCTCAGTGTATGTATAGGATCATACGCTTGCAACATGTGTCAAGGCCATGATCATTAGAGATTCTCTTATTTTTTCTCTTTTTTGTTTCTCTTATTTTTATTTTCGAAAATTATTTTTATTTTTTGAAATACAGAATCAAAGTACTAAGGCGATGGAACTTCCGCAATTCCACAATCGTTGCGATATTTACCAGTGATAATTATATCTTCAATAACATTTGGATTTGAATGTAAGTATTATCTCGCATATTTTCGATTTCTACGTAACCGTATATTTCGTTCTATCTCTGTTAATTCCTTTCGGTATAACATGTAGAAAAATTTCAGCGCAAACAATCTCATTATTCAAAGCATTCCAATTTTGCTGCATCAACGTGTTTAATATATTAATAATATACTCTTGCACAAATTAATTCATGTCTCATAAATTCAGTATCTTTTTCGCATCTTAGCTACATCAGTCCTATTTCAGGAATTATTGACAATTTATTTGGGAGATAAGTTCTCCGCGCAAATCGCTACGCGCGAAGCAAAGATAATTTGCGTTCACGGGAGAGACGCGTTACTTCAAGTTCACGCTTCGCAACACATTTTATACCGTAAATACGTTGCACACGCTCGCGTTAATACGCGAGCGAAGCGAGAAAGTCGTCGAAATTAGCTAAATCAGATTAGCTTGGCATGCCAAAACGCGTCCTGATCGGGGAAGGGGGGGAGGGGGGAAGGGGCGGAAGAGAGGAAAGAGGAGCACCTATATTTGAGATCACCCCAAAACGTTTCGCGTCTTACGACCGGAGGCGACGCCGGATTATGAAGACGCCGTGTTTCCGTGCCACGTGTCTCGTGAGTCCGCCTCCGTTGCACGTCTCCGTGGCTTCGCCGTTGGTTGCAATTAACCTCGCCGCATCCTGCCACCCATTTCCTAAGCAGAAACTAGCTTAATGCGACGATGCTAGATCTAACGGATGCGCCGTGTAACGTAAACGGATAACCCGTAGTTTCTCCCTTCGCGTAAAATGTTTACCTGTCGTCTGACATTTCGGCATGACGCATGTTCAATATACATATACACGCATGAGAGAGAGAGAGAGAGAGAGAGAG
>NW_012051165.1:0-487 GCF_000956235.1 Wasmannia auropunctata
ACTGATAAGTATTGCTATAAAACGTTTTGATATTCTAGCAATCATTTTGACTTTCGCACAAAATAATTTTGACTATTGAACAAAAATTATTTTCAGATCTGGATTCAGCAAAAATGTTCTTTCGTGTAAGATTGAAATTAATTTCGTCAAAATCGACGCGAAACTAAGTGTTAATAATTTTTAACATTCGTAAAGTCTACCGCAAAGATATCGAATGTATCTATTATATATATATATATATATATATATATATATATATATTTACAATAGCTATTATAATTTTCACTTCAATAATTAAATAATTATTAAATTTCACTCTGTAATATTCTGTTTTATCATGAAAATATAATATAGTTAATATAAACACTATACTCGACATTACATTAAACAGATTAAACAATAGCTTATATTTAACAATCTACGCGTTTCTGCGGGAAAAACATATAAACTTTATTCTATCATAAAGTTTAGATTTATCCTTTTTTTT
>NW_012051166.1:0-465 GCF_000956235.1 Wasmannia auropunctata
ATATAAATTGTAAAAAATCAATTTGCGTTGAAACGAATTTCCTCTAAAATTTAATATTTCTAAAATAATGTGTATATCAACATTTCTATCGATAAAATAAACATCTGGGAAATGTACATATTGCGAATGCCATTGACGATCACGCTAATTGGACCGTTTTCGATACGTTTGTTATAATGACCATTAGGGGACGGCCTATCGTGCAAATAATACGTGTGTACCTTGCCTCAACTTGTCTCCTTGCTGAGTAATATGGAAGAATGCACTTCGCAGAAGCCAAGCGAAATGTATACAAACAATAAAAAAGGTACAAATAAATCCGTTGGCGTACATATAGACACACAGTAGTAGATATACGTGTTGCAAGGTTACGCTACTGCTGCATCCCGTCTCTTGCCAAGGCATGTGCACTATCGCTCATTAATGGAACGGCAGACGCAGAAAGCATTAATAAAAATTTCTTTT
>NW_012051167.1:0-1858 GCF_000956235.1 Wasmannia auropunctata
TATATATATATATATATATATCCATTTTAAGCAATTATTTGCTTATATTTAAAAAAAGATTAAATCTCTTAATCCTTTAATATTGAAATAAATTACAAATATAAGTGAACGTTTACGAAGAGAGGCAGATGGAATAAATATAATTTAAAATCGAATGATGAGAATTCGTTTTTTCCTTACTGTGTGAAAAAAGAGAGAAAAGAGAAAAGGAGAAAATTTTCTATTCAATAGAGCTTGGGAAACACCTTTGATTCAAGCTAAGAAAAATACAATTGAGAGATCTCATTTTCGCGCTTCTCATCGATCAATTATCCGGTTTCAGTAATAATTTTGAAAGGATGCAACGATGAGGTCGCGGCTGTCACTATGCTGACGTAAAGCAAAGCGGACGCAAATTGGTATCGGAATTCCATTACGCTGCAGATGGATGCGTGCGCGTGCGTGTATGTGGACCGACCTAATTCGATCGAAATGATCCTTAAACAGGGTTTATAGGGTCCTTAGAATTTCCATGAATACGAGAAGCTGCAATAGAGAGCAACGTCGTTTGAAGAGGCTCGACTTTTATGTCAGCCAATAA
The DNA here is from genome assembly GCF_000956235.1 of Wasmannia auropunctata. Lineage (NCBI taxonomy): Eukaryota > Metazoa > Arthropoda > Insecta > Hymenoptera > Formicidae > Wasmannia > Wasmannia auropunctata. The sequence continues at coordinate 581 of NW_012051167.1, forward strand.
TAAACCCCGGCGAATCTGCGCTCTAGATTGCAGATCACTGTTGATGACCTAGCCATCCTAACTAACGGCCATGTAAACGCGAACAACCGAGTATCGCGTTCGCGATTGCAGTATTCACTTTGATTTCGATATCCAGTGAATAGTAGCAAAAGATACCATTCATCGGTGCGAAAAACTTATCGATCGTGGGATCGAAATGCAGTCGAAACGTACAAACTACGCTGCTTTTCATTTCCGGTATCCAGATTTAGATACCGAATTGCCTTTCTCAGCTTGACCCAGAATCGAAATAAATCTTCTCTACCTCTCTATCTATCCATTATTAATTTTACCGGATTACGGAAATATCTGTTCTCAATTTCCTGTCAAGCTCATTATACCGTTGCAGCCAGTCTTTTGAGATTAGCGTATTTCGAAATTACGGATGCATGGACGTGTTTCAGTCAAACGTCTCCGCCCATTTAATCCTGATGCACCAAGATCACAGTCAGTTGATAGTTTCTCACCGAAAATGCAGCGTGACGACTATGGTCCAGCACCCAACATCTTTTCATGCCACCGTACCGACTAAAAGCGGAAAGCAACGGGGCTCCGTAATTATGACGCCATTATCGTCGCGCCGAGGGCGCTTAATTACACGGCGTTAGCGGCTAGGGCATACGTTGCGAAGCGAGTTACGTTAAGACGCTCGCGGGAATACTTACTCGAGAGACGTGGCGAGGGCGGAGGGCGCGGGTCGCATCGTGGAGATGGAAGTAAACGGCAGGATCTGACATAATTTTAACCCGCTGGGTCGTGTTAATTAGAGGACGCGTCGTGTACTTGTGGCAGCTCTTGATCACACCGTGACTCGGACCGAGGCCCAAATCATAACATTCGGATTTTCTTTCGTTATGTGTTACAATGTTACATCGACAAAAATACCTGTGATATTAATATACCGCAAAAGGCGAGAAGAAACTTGCTAGAACGATGTAACAAGAATTCACGCAAAGATATATATCTAAAGATTATTTTTTGTCTGTTACGACTGTATTGATCTTTACAACAAACTTAAATTATTTGCTATTATACTTATCTATGTCAAATCTATATCAATTGTATATTATATCTTATCATATAAATTGTAAAAAATCAATTTGCGTTGAAACGAATTTCCTCTAAAATTTAATATTTCTAAAATAATGTGTATATCAACATTTCTATCGATAAAATAAACATCTGGGAAATGTACATATTGCGAATGCCATTGACGATCACGCTAATTGGACCGTTTTC
>NW_012051168.1:0-739 GCF_000956235.1 Wasmannia auropunctata
GTTCTGCAGCTCATATGTACAAAAAAAGTACTTAGCGCGCATCGGATTACTTGCACGAATAATACAAGACGTTTTGAGCTACGATTGGAAGCATAGAAAAAAGTTGTTCATTAGAATGCAATTTGTGGTAATTCGTACGCTCGGCTAAAGTAAAGACAGCAAAAATTGCGTCTGGTAGTAAGTGCCGGATTTTCCAAGAGATGGCACTTCAATTAATTAGATAAGGACATTCCACGTGTTTCAGTGAGACCAGAAGATATTGTAAGAAGTTCATTTAGAGATACCACTGACACTGAAGTGTCTATTTCAGTACTCGGTATTAGCTGCACATTTCGGGCCGATTCCTGAGGCGACCCCCCACTACCGCTCGAGACTCGGCGGCCGAGCCGCCGCGCGCTCGCCTGACGCAATGTTTCAGGAGCGTCTCCCTAACACAAATATGTCGGGGACATATCGTCCGCGTTAAATTCATTAAATTATTAAAACGTCAATTTTCATTATCTAATTTTATTTTTACGTATAATTAAATATTAAATTTTTATTATTTTAATTTATGAACATATTTTTTGTAAAAACATTAATTTAACAATAATATATAATAATTAAAGTGTTGACAATAGCTTTTCACATCACCACTGAGGTACTATTGCGGATGCGTTTTTGATTAGTGATTTCCCCAGTAGGCCTAGTTCACTAGTTTGAAGAAGAAGAAGGAAAATATATATGGCTCAGCGGGAAA
>NW_012051169.1:0-380 GCF_000956235.1 Wasmannia auropunctata
TAATCCCCATTTCTGAAACAAAACAAATTTTACAAAATGATTAGTGACATAGAAATAAATACAATTTTTATGTGGCCGCTCTTCGTTTGCGTGTCCCCCCTGGAGGAGACGCGCATAAGCTCCGCCACCACGTCACGGTGGCGGCCACACATCGGCGGGGTGGCCCTGAAAAGGGCCTTTTTTAACTCCACAATTGACTGTTCGCACCTAGAAATAATATGAGGAAAAGAAAGGAACACACGCAAAGAAAATGACTAACACTTTTGTTATAATTATAAATATTTATTTTTATATGTAATGTATATATTTATAAAAAAAAATTTTGTTTTTTAATTTAAACGCTGGAACGGTGTTGTTTCTTTTCGATCTGTAACACAGTA
>NW_012051170.1:0-378 GCF_000956235.1 Wasmannia auropunctata
GGGCTGGGGGTGCAGGCATCGATCCGCGATCGAACGCGATCGACGCCGCTTTTGCGTGCGAACGATCAAGGCGAGCGTGCGGTCGAGCGGAGCGAGCGATAGAGAGAGTGCGAGAGCGAAAGAGTGCGTCAGCGAGCTTGAGGAGGACGAGTGACTGTCGGCGGGACCTGCTGTTCCGGAGGCCGAGACTGGGACCGTGCCGGTGAGGTGACCCTCTTTTTCGTGTAAGGCCACGGGCTGATTGAGAATCTTGCTCGCACTCTGCGGACGGGAACGCCATCTTAGTGTTAGAGCTTTGTCGCGTGCGCCCCTCTGGCGACGCGTATCCTGTAGTTGCTCTTTGGTTTGGTGTACCGGCGTCCGTCCTCAAGTGCGAGG
>NW_012051170.1:12831-13277 GCF_000956235.1 Wasmannia auropunctata
TTCTTTTACACTGGTGATGCAAAAAGCGGAAGCTGTACGTTGGAATTATCCGAAGGAAAGTTTTGCAGAATACGCCATGAAAAAAATCAAGCTACTGCAACCACTGCAGCTTGAACAGAGGAATATAATCAATCTCCTCATTGGTGGTATTAACAACTTCGCCATTAGAAGTTCTGCAGCATCGATCAACGTAGAAACGATTGACGAATTTCTAGAAAGAATGCACATTCTGACTAGTGTCTGTAGCACAACCACAAAAAAGTCTTCTCCTACACCAGTTAAAAGGGAACGAGCAAAGGAACGCTCCACTTCTACTTCAGAGTCGGAGAAGGCGTCATCTATGAAGATGGACAAGGGAACATGGTGTACCTACTGCAAGGCCAAAGGTCACCTAAAACCAGATTGCTTCAAACTTAAAAGAAGAGAGCAGTCTGCTTCGCTTTCCA
>NW_012051171.1:0-437 GCF_000956235.1 Wasmannia auropunctata
GGCCCGCGAATAGCGATACGGCCGGCGATTTCCCCAGGGCCCGGGGACGTCGCCGAGAGCTGCCGGGGCGAGATAGCCAACTCGTCCCGGAATTCAAGGGCGAAGGACGCGCCCAGCTGATTCCACGCCGCCAAGTCCCGGATATAGGGCGACCTCGCGCGGGCGCGAGGCGCCCGCCTGAAGAATCACCTGATCGCGCCCGTGCCACGGCAGGACCCCCGCGGCGCCGTGATTGGTTGCGGCCGACTGCGCCGCTGTGTTGCGCACCCCCGGGCTGGGGGTGCAGGCATCGATCCGCGATCGAACGCGATCGACGCCGCTTTTGCGTGCGAACGATCAAGGCGAGTGTGCGGTCGAGCGGAGCGAGCGATAGAGAGAGTGCGAGAGCGAAAGAGTGCGTCAGCGAGCTTGAGGAGGACGAACGGCTGTCGGCGGGA
>NW_012051172.1:0-412 GCF_000956235.1 Wasmannia auropunctata
GAATTTCAGACGCCGTAATAGGAGTTCTTTAATCGGTTATAATTTGAAAAGTATTATAGCCTCGACATTTTCATATAAGAGTTTTCGTCTTAGAATGCTCTCTAGAATCTGCCAGTGAAAGGACATACGACCTTTCTGGGACACCCTGTATACACAAGATCTGTAAATAAGTGTTGTTTAAAATAATTTATTTGTCGATTTCATCGAAAAATGCTTCAGATGAAAGTGAAACGGTTTGAAGAAAATTTTAATCAAGTTGTTTTGTTTTAAGTGCAGACGCCAAAAAGATATAAAGGACACCTTTACTTTTTTAAATGGTTAATATGAATTCTCTAATTATTCTGCATATAAAAGTTTGAAATTTTGACATAAAATATAAAATATTTCGTATTTCATATTATTATATATACAA
>NW_012051173.1:0-497 GCF_000956235.1 Wasmannia auropunctata
TAAATCATTAATGTTTTCAAATGAGAAACTCAATTTCGATAATTAGATATTTTTGCGATAAGCGCATCAATTATGTCAATATTTAAATGTGAGTCAATGGACAAGGGCATCTCGCAATCGCGCGCGCAATGTACCATGCCTGAGCGCGCGAATTTCAGACGCCGTAATAGGAGTTCTTTAATCGGTTATAATTTGAAAAGTATTATAGCCTCGACATTTTCATATAAGAGTTTTCGTCTTAGAATGCTCTCTAGAATCTGCCAGTGAAAGGACATACGACCTTTCTGGGACACCCTGTATACACAAGATCTGTAAATAAGTGTTGTTTAAAATAATTTATTTGTCGATTTCATCGAAAAATGCTTCAGATGAAAGTGAAACGGTTTGAAGAAAATTTTAATCAAGTTGTTTTGTTTTAAGTGCAGACGCCAAAAAGATATAAAGGACACCTTTACTTTTTTAAATGGTTAATATGAATTCTCTAATTATTCTGCATA
>NW_012051174.1:0-305 GCF_000956235.1 Wasmannia auropunctata
TGTGCTCTTCCGATCTTAACTGTCAAAATTGATTTTTAAACTTAAAACGTTATTAACTTATAAAATCATTAATGTTTTCAAATGAGAAACTCAATTTCGATAATTAGATATTTTTGCGATAAGCGCATCAATTATGTCAATATTTAAATGTGAGTCAATGGACAAGGGCATCTCGCAATCGCGCGCGCAATGTACCATGCCTGAGCGCGCGAATTTCAGACGCCGTAATAGGAGTTCTTTAATCGGTTATAATTTGAAAAGTATTATAGCCTCGAACATTTTCATATAAGAGTTTTCGTCTTAGA
>NW_012051175.1:0-377 GCF_000956235.1 Wasmannia auropunctata
TATTGTATAATAACTACACTACATATCCGATAAAAAAGTTTATTTAATATTTTCTTTTTAAAATAATTGTTTCATTTATCAACATTTTTTCTTCGCTTTTTATGTTAAATTCACTATTATACAGGGTGTCCGGTAATAACCGCCCAAAATCTCGTAAGCTGGTAGAACAGATTAAATTGAACAAAAAAATCCTCTACTATTTTGCAAAATTTGCAATCGTTAACGAGATATTAATTTTTGAAGATTGGCGAATAAACGCGTATCCGTCCGCCATACCGCTGAATGCAGGCACGCGGCGAGATACGACCGCCCCACCGCTCGTCAACTTCCGGCTAGCTGGGCTAGCAACTACCAGCGATGGAGCGGTCGTATCTCGC
>NW_012051176.1:0-413 GCF_000956235.1 Wasmannia auropunctata
GTCAATATGGTACGGTGCATTGTAAAATCTTGCCCAAATAAAACAGAAAAAAGTTGTAAGACATAAGTGAGCTTCTTCAGTTTACCAAAGAACGACGTAGACGTTCGTGAAGGCTTAAAGAGTTTTTCTATTAGCAAAAATCGTTAATTAATTTAACAAAGAGAATCATCAACGTTAAATTGATCTACGAGCATCGTGTTATAATAAGCCGACTTCATTTATAAATTGTATAATAACTACACTACATATCCGATAAAAAAGTTTATTTAATATTTTCTTTTTAAAATAATTGTTTCATTTATCAACATTTTTTCTTCGCTTTTTATGTTAAATTCACTATTATACAGGGGTGTCCGGTAATAACCGCCCAAAATCTCGTAAGCTGGTAGAACAGAATTAAATTGAACAAAAAA
>NW_012051177.1:0-318 GCF_000956235.1 Wasmannia auropunctata
TCATAGTGCATTTGTAGCTTTTCTTGTCCCTCGGATGTTTGCAATTGGTTTCGAACGGATGTTACGAGCGGCTCATTGGCGATTTCGAAAATTTCTTTAACGGAGGGGGCGTACGATTCATCGTGTGATGGTAATATTTCAGACATTTCAGTCAAAGTAGACGGTACAGTTTTCGAACGTTTCAGCATTGATTTAACCAGAGTGGAAGCCAGTATAGAATTGTCTAACGAGGCGCTTGATTTTTTTCGTTTGAGTGTTGGTTTCATATATCCTTCGTCTACTCCCGAAAAAAACGATTCGTTCTCGACCAATTCATCA
>NW_012051178.1:0-350 GCF_000956235.1 Wasmannia auropunctata
TTTCTATAAGTTGTTAATATTTAATATTTAACTCTTTTGTTTTTTTTCACGTTTTTATCGTTCAGTTCACATTCGTTAAGTTCAGTGCACTCTGTGCCGAATTTGCCGCGCTCTGATTGTGAAATTTCAACTAAACACATGTTCGCCTTTCGACAGCGCAGACAACGCTACAAACATAACCAATAAAAATCAGTCGACTGCTTGCTATCGTCGGGTGAGCGTCTTGTGTGTCAGTAAATCGTCGTGTGTGAATAAATTGTGCGCGTGTTTTTTTCTTCGAGTGATTTTTCAGTCGACGAATAATTAATAGACACGGGATTGATAACCATTAACTAATAAATTCGGTGTTA
>NW_012051179.1:0-534 GCF_000956235.1 Wasmannia auropunctata
TTGTCGCTCTAAAAAGAGCGGAACTTCTGAGAATCTTCCACTTCTTGTAATCTCTCGCCTCCGAAAATCTTCCGCTTCAAGCGATCGATTGAAGGATTATTGAGCAAAAAATCGATCGTTTTACTGTATTGATACGATCGTCGCGGAAGTCGTGCCCCACCGCGCCCCCCCCCCGACGAATCGAAGCATCCAACGGTCGCGTGTCGTCGCATGAGCGTTCATGTAATACCGTATAATATTGCTTTTTTTTCTATAAGTTGTTAATATTTAATATTTAACTCTTTGTTTTTTTTCACGTTTTTATCGTTCAGTTCACATTCGTTAAGTTCAGTGCACTCTGTGCCGAATTTGCCGCGCTCTGATTGTGAAATTTCAACTAAACACATGTTCGCCTTTCGACAGCGCAGACAGCGCTACAAACATAACCAATAAAAATCAGTCGACTGTTTGCTATCGTCGGGTGAGCGTCTCGTGTGTCAGTAAATCGTCGTGTGTGAATAAATTGTGCGCGTGTTTCTTTCTTCGAGTGATTTA
>NW_012051180.1:0-513 GCF_000956235.1 Wasmannia auropunctata
TATTTAACAATAAACTTTTCAACAATTTTTTTAACAATTGAGGAGAGAGTCGAAAAATCTGAAAAAATATTTTTTATATATTTTCAGTTTTTCTATATCTTAGAAAAAAAACTCAAGAACGTGTTTTGCCTCGTTTTTGAGAAAAAAATTTTTTTAATTTTTGATGTGGGGAAAATCTGTCGACTTTCAGCATACGACTCTTACAAAAACAGCCAAACTTACAAAATATCCCTACCATACTGCTAGTATGTTGTTCGCAGCCGCTGTTTTGTATTGACTGGAAAGTCAATACTTTATAAAATCGACTTTACAATATTTAACTCTCCAAATAATTTTATCATTTATTCCGACGATTTCGACTTCTCGCTTGCGTTTTTTTTATTACAGTCTGCTGTATAGTAAATACTTAATCTTGCGTTATAATTATTATCAAGTATTTTGTTGCATTATAGTTATATTATGTAATTATATTTTGTTGTATTATAATTATATTATAATTATGTTATAATTAGT
>NW_012051181.1:0-461 GCF_000956235.1 Wasmannia auropunctata
TTTAATTTTGCACAAAGGTAGTACTTTGGGAGATAGAATTTTGTGCCAAAGAATTCTTTTCTTATTGCAAAATTAATCGAGATATAAACAATTAAAAATTAGACTACTTTATTTTTCAAAATTTCATAGCTCTGTTACTAATAATGCTAGCTAACTGCTTTTTTTTCAAAATACGCGAAAAATGTTCTAGTTTACGAGAAAAAAATGAAGATTCCAAAAATGTTTTGTTTTCCATTGTTTATTTAACAATAAACTTTTCAACAATTTTTTTAACAATTGAGGAGAGAGTCGAAAAATCTGAAAAAATATTTTTTATATATTTTCAGTTTTTACTATATCTTAGAAAAAAAAACTCAAGAACGTGTTTTTGCCTCGTTTTTTGAGAAAAAAATTTTTTTAATTTTTTGATGTGGGGAAAATCTGTCGACTTTCAGCATACGACTCTTACAAAAACAGCCAAA
>NW_012051182.1:0-575 GCF_000956235.1 Wasmannia auropunctata
ATAAGCGTTTGTAGAGTTATCTTTTAGATTAACCTTGTAACGGGGCCTCCTGAGAAAGCCCCGTTCCGCGGACTATCATCCTCGCGGTTCGCCGACGACCTCCATCTAAGTCGGGGACAGTGCCCGGTGCGGCAAGGAACGCTGTGGCGCTCCGAATAATTTTGTTACCCGGGGAAACAGGACGCCGATTGTCCGCGCCATATACGCGTACCGAGCGCGCCAAACTGCCGCCGGCCAAAACGGCCGTGCGCACACGCACTGGCGCCGCAAGCGTCGCACGAACCTTGACCGCGGTGAAATTGTTATCGGGCTACCGTTGTTTTATGTTTCATATATATACATATATATATATGGGCCATTCCACGTGAAGCGGATCAGTCATCTCTCAGAAATTTTTTTCATTTTGCACAAAAGTAGTACTTTGGGAGATAGAATTTTGTGCCAAAGGATTTTTTTCTTATTGCAAAATTAATCGAGATATAAACAATTAAAAATTAGACTACTTTATTTTTCAAAAATTCATAGCTCTGTTACTAATAATGCTAGCTAACTGCTTTTTTTTTCAAAATACGCGA
>NW_012051183.1:0-787 GCF_000956235.1 Wasmannia auropunctata
ACTCAGTTTTTCGCTGAGTGTACCTACTGGACACTGGTTATACTGTGGTTATACTGTGGCACTTCTCTGATAATCTAGCTCTACCTAAGAGCGAATTCACACCTCGACAGAAAAGCGGAAAACAGAAAAGCAGAAGCCAATCAGAACTCGCACTGGTAGCAAGAAAAGCAGAAAGCAAAAACTATTGACTACCAACGCGAGTTTTGATTGGCTTCTGCTTTTCTGTTTTCCGCTTTTCTGTCAGAGTGTGAATTCGCCCTTATAGACTAGCCCGTCTATGAATAAATTCTTTTTCGAGAGGCATCGTTTCAATTGATGAAACGATCCTACTAAGCGCATCTACATGTGCCATCTTTTGACCGCTCCGATGTACTACTTTAAAGTTATAAACTACTTTACTTTAAAGTTAACTACTTAAAGTTTTGCAAACGCAAAATCCATCGTGCTATACGTGGATTCAAATAAGTTTTATTTATGGCATACACTAATGCATGACAGTCGGTAATGACTGTGAAAGGCAGACCATATAAATAAATATGAAAGCGCTCAATGGTTTTAACAACCGCAAGCATTTCTAACTTGAAGGAGTAATATTTACTTTCGGCCTGATTAATGGCCTGACTATAATAGGCGACTGGAACTCATAAACTGGAAGATTGTTTTTGCATTAACATTGCCGTCAGAGCAATGGAACTGGCGTCAGTATGCAACTCCGTTTCGAGATGCAGATAAGCAAGTGGATATGAGATTAAATCTAACGTTTAGCTGCTCGAATGCACGTATACAC
>NW_012051184.1:0-428 GCF_000956235.1 Wasmannia auropunctata
CTTTTTTTTTACACGTTCTCGGCATGTATATGTATGCATGTGCCAAGCTACAAACCGTACAAATCATTTTTGGCGCTGTTAGAAATTTTTAAGTTTCACGAGGGGTAGTTTATCGGTCGTAAGGGTGCCTTCCGAAACTTCAAAACAATCGGCCTTTTTTTCACCCGCTCTCGGCATAAATATGTTGTCGTGTGCCAAAGCGCAAATGTTACAAATCATTTTTGGCGCTGTTGGAAATTTTTATTCGGCACTAGGGGTTGTTTATTGACCGTAAGGGTGCGTTCCGAAACATCAATCTAATCGGCTTTTTTTTCATAAGCTCTCGGCATGAATATGTTGTCGTGTGCCAAAGCGCAAACGTTACAAATCATTTTTGGCGCTGTTAGAAATTTTTAAGTGGCACTTGGGGTAGTTTATCGGCCGTAAGG
>NW_012051185.1:0-320 GCF_000956235.1 Wasmannia auropunctata
GAAATCAGGAGCGCGCCGCGTGACACAAGCGATCATGCGGCGCGCCCCACGAGAGACAGGGTTGCGTATCACGGCGACTCCGCGTGCCTGGAGACTCGCGTCGAATCACGGGAGGCCCTCGACGTGCGACCAATAAGATGAAGACAAGACCATGCACGTCGAGGGCGGACTCTCTCAACGTTTTCGGGTTCTAGACTAGAATTAAATGAGCGGGCGAGTGGAACACGTCGTTTTTTCTTGAGCACGAAATTGTACACGAAAGTCGCGGAAACTGTGGCACGACTAAACGTAGTGCTGAATAAAGTGACTGACTAAGCAAA
>NW_012051186.1:0-347 GCF_000956235.1 Wasmannia auropunctata
ATTGTCGGAGCCCCGGTCAGGACTCCTGGTTCCCATCGATCACGGGACTACCGCCGGAGCATTGCGTGCTCCGCCGAGCGGTACTCCTCACCCGAAATCAGGAGCGCGCCGCGTGACACAAGCGATCATGCGGCGCGCCCCACGAGAGACAGGGTTGCGTATCACGGCGACTCCGCGTGCCTGGAGACTCGCATCGAATCACGGGAGGCCCTCGACGTGCGACCAATAAGATGAAGACAAGACCATGCACGTCGAGGGCGGACTCTCTCAACGTTTTCGGGTTCTAGACTAGAATTAAATGAGCGGGCGAGTGGAACACGTCGTTTTTTCTTGAGCACGAAATTGTA
>NW_012051187.1:0-644 GCF_000956235.1 Wasmannia auropunctata
TACAGCTCCATTATCCTCGACGGCGTCCGCAAGGGAGCAGCCCACCAACCGATAGCGCAAAACTCTCATCTAGGTTGGGTCCTCTCGGGGCCCACCACGAATCCAAGCTCGCTTCACTCGCGAATTCAAGCTCACCATTGCTCGCTCGAACAGGACATACAAAAATTCTGGGAGATCGAGAAAGTACCGCAGGCGCGAATCTCCTCTCCCGACGAAAGAAAGTGTGAGGAGCACTTCGTGCGGACGCACTCCCGCGCTCCCGATGGGCGTTACGTCGTGCGATTACCATTCCGCGAAGGTCCCCCAATCGCAATCGGGGACTCGCTCTCGATTGCGGAACGAATGCTCTCGCACTTGAGACGTAAGCTAAACCAATGCCCCGATCTTAAACACGATTACGCGGAGTTTATGAGTGAATACGAGACTCTCGGACATATGAAACGCGCCCCGAGATCGACTTCCTCACAAACAGCTTACATTCCGCATCATTCGGTTATTCGGGAAACAAGCGCAACCACTCGCGTGCGCGTCGTGTTTAATGCGTCCTGCGAGACGTCGAACGGAACGTCGTTGAACACTCATCTTCTCGCGGGCCCCAAGCTGCAAAAGGACCTCCTCGCGATTCTTCTAAAATGGCGCCAACA
>NW_012051188.1:0-385 GCF_000956235.1 Wasmannia auropunctata
TCTAGTTTACTTCGTCGCGCAAAAACTCGATGCGGCTACGCGACGAGCGTGGAAACTTAAACTCGGCGAGAGCTCGCTCCCTCCGACTTATCCGGATCTCTTGCGTTTTCTTTCCGCACGCGCGCTCGCGCTCGAAGAGTTGACGCCCGGAAGCAGCTCCAAGCCGAGTAAGAGCAGTACTGTAACCAGCGCTACCGTAGCTACCACCGGCGACAAACCGTGTTCGCTATGCAAGCGACAGCATTATATAAATAAGTGTCCGCAATTTGTCAACAAGAGTGCGAGTCAGCGCCGCGACATAATCAAATCCGCGAAACGATGTCTAAATTGTTTAAGTCATCGGCACGAAATAGCAACGTGTCAAAGCAAATACACATGTCGAATA
>NW_012051189.1:0-559 GCF_000956235.1 Wasmannia auropunctata
GACCAATAAGATGAAGACAAGACCATGCACGTCGAGGGCGGACTCTCTCAACGTTTCAGGTTCTGGAGACCAGATTTCGAATACCCGACGCGTGGAACACGTCGTTTCTTGAGCACGAGATATTGTAAGCGCAAGTCGCGGAAAACGTAACACGACAGAACGAAGTGCTGTTAATAAAGTGACTGACGAAACGAAGTTGACCAAGAGTCTGTTAAATCACCCACGCTCTCCTCTTCCAAACCCGCTCAGCGCTCCGTGCGGAGCGCGTACCGGCATTTCATCTCGCCATCGAGTTTATCTACTGCTCGCTGCCGGAACATTTGGTCCTTCGAGCCGGATTGAGAGGTAACGGAAACCCGAGGAAGACACGGCGAAATGTCCGATCTCATTGAAAAGCAGCTGCAGACTCTCCTCCATACGCTCTCCCGAGCAAAGGACAATTTCAAGAAGCTTGGTAATAATAATCATACACCAGCGATCGTCCGCTCAAGAATCGCAACGCTCAAGGATACGTGGAGTCAAATCATCCAGTGCCACGCGGCTCTCATCCAGGCCTCTC
>NW_012051190.1:0-1021 GCF_000956235.1 Wasmannia auropunctata
GATCCCGCATCTACGACGCGGTTCCTTCTTCCCGCGGACCCGCATCTACGACGCGGTTCCCCGTCCCCGCGCATCCCGCACCCACAACGCGGTTCCCCGTCCCCGCGCATCCCGCACCCACAACGCGGTTCCCCGTCCCCGCGCATCCCGCACCAACAACGCGGTTCCCCCGCCCCGCGCATCCCGCACCCCGCGGTTAGGCCAGCTGAGCGAGCGGCTTTCCGCGGGTTCCCCCTCCCCGCGGACCCCGCATCAGACCGTGAACGTTCTGAGCGGTTTCCCCCTCCCCGCGGCTTCCCCCTTCCCGCGGATCTCCGGCGGACCCCCTCCCCGCGGACCCCCCGCGGACCCCCCGCGGACCCCCCTGCCCCTCACCCCCCCTCGGAGCTCCCGGGGCAGAACCCGCCCTTACTAGCTACTCTCGGCTAAGCTCGCAACAAAATTTGGAACCGGGAGTTAACCCGCTCATTAAGTTGCGCCATGGCGGGCGGCTCCCCCTTAGCATTGCTCATCCTCATACGGCGCGCGGCGTTACCGGCGCCTCGTGGCCGCCTACAAGCATCTTCAAACTAGGACTCTATTATTTCAAAACGGTCGTTTCGAGGCGGGCGGTATGTCGGAGCCCCGGTCACCTCCGGGCTCCCAGCGATCACGGGACTACCGCCGGAGCATTGCGTGCTCCGCCGAGCGGTACTCCTAACCAGAAATCAGGAGCGCGCCGCGTGACACAAGCGATCACGCGGCGCGCCCCACGAGAGACAGGGTTGCGTACCACGGCGACTCCGCGTGCCTGGAGACTCGCGTCGAATCACGGGAGGCCCTCGACGTGCGACCAATAAGATGAAGACAAGACCATGCACGTCGAGGGCGGACTCTCTCAACGTTTCGGGTTCTGCAGACCAGATTTCGAATACCCGACGCGTGGAACACGTCGTTTCTTGAGCACGAGATATTGTAAGCGAAAGTCGCGAAAAACGTAACACGACAGAACGAAGTGCTGTTAATAAAGTGACTGACGAAA
>NW_012051190.1:3047-4016 GCF_000956235.1 Wasmannia auropunctata
ACACGATTTCACTACACGTGCAGGAACAGACTTCAGCAAAGGCAACATATATGTATATGTAATATCCAATGGCGCGCACTTCCAGATATGACGTACGACGTGTCGTATTATCACACTGGCTGCGTTTAGACTAATGGCTGTGCTCCGCAAAGTGCATCATACGCATGATGTATCAGTTCACCAAATGTTAAACAAAGATAAAAGGATATAGGTAAATCATGCGCATGATGCGCTTTGCGGAAACACAGCCACTAGTCTACTAGAATATATCTTTCTGTATAAGAGAATGAATTAACAGAATCCTTCATTTCTATTTCCATGTTAAACAAAGATAAAAGGATATAGGTAAATCATGCGCATGATGCGCTTTGCGGAAACACAGCCACTAGTCTACTAGAATATATCTTTCTGTATAAGAGAATGAATTAACAGAATCCTTCATTTCTATTTCCAGGATAAAAATAAAGAATTCTAAAAAATTTATTCTCTCGATTATTTAATTATTATACATTATATACAGAAATTTCCCATTGCTCCTCTTAAGCAATGAGCTGTCATGCGCAGTCGTGGCCCGTTTTTGGAAACACTGACTAACCTAACCTAACCGCTATTAACCGATTTCCCACGCATTTCTCGAACTTTCTCGAAAAAACGTTTTGTGGTTGACGGTGCCTTGTAACGGATGCACGTTGTGTCTTATAGATCTTGTCGGTCAAATCGCGCGTGAAAAGTGAACATGGACAACGATCTTTGTATTTTAGTGGAGTTTGTGAATGAAGACAACTCTGTAGCCGTCGGCTACAGAGATTGGTTAATAACCAAATTAAACGATGTATGTTTGCAAAGAGCCATTGAAAAAAAACCATTGTTGAAATACGGTGGCTTTTATGTGAAATAAAAAGTGCATTACCCATGAAAAAGATTATCAAAGGACTTCAAAAGGAAGATTGGATCTCGGCACCAATAAAA
>NW_012051191.1:0-418 GCF_000956235.1 Wasmannia auropunctata
AGATTAGTTATACTTACTCGTAAAATGCACCTCTGCAGGAGGTTGCACAGCGCGATCGTGTCTTCGTCATCGGACGGCACCAACGGGGATGGTGGTTCCGACGTCGTCGCCGACGACGACGACGACGACGACGACGACGACGACGACGACGACCACTTGTTTCGGTACATATCGGTTTGCAGCTGAATGACGAACTGAGACTTGTCGCTCTAGCAAAATGACGAATCGAGACTTCGCACCGTGTGCGCACATCGGCGTTCTTTTTGCTACGTGACACCGTGAGATAATAATAAAAATAATAATAATACTGCGGGGAAGAGGAGGTAGTTGTGAGAAGCGCCGATATCTGGCTGCTCTTTTGTCTCAACGAGATGCACCGACATTGGTTTAGACAAAGACGCGAGACTGGTATAAAAGG
>NW_012051192.1:0-735 GCF_000956235.1 Wasmannia auropunctata
TCGTTTTCGGGCACACGCGTAGCGCGCTCTCCCTCCCACGCGTAGTGCTCTCGCTTAACGCGCACGTATAGCGTTCTCACCCATAGCGCGCTCTCCCTCCCACGCATAGCGTGCCCATAGCGCGCTCACGCTTCCACGCGTTCTCACTCCCACGCACGCGATCTCCCTCGCGTTCCCACCCCGTTGCTCGCACCCTTTTCGCTGCCGCGCCGCCATGGAAAGGATGTAGTATTAATTGCGCAAATATATGTTTACAAGTATATGTGTATTATAAAACATATAATGATTACATTATGAAATATCTGAGAATTACAAGAAGTAATGATCGTAGTATCAAAAATATATAGTTTTACAAAATATGTATGAAATAAAATGTATAAAGTAAAAAATGTCTCCCGTTTGGGAACGTTACATTTGCTTTCTGAGATGTTCCCTCGAACGCCAGGGGAATTGTCGCGAATAACGCTTTCCGGGGGGATGCGAATGCCGGGATGAATGGCGTCCTCTCGATTTCGTAAGGAATTGCCTGTGGTGCCTTCTGTTCCTCCTGCCCCTTCGTTTCAAGATGCGGGGGCGTTCGAAATTACTAGAAGGTATGACACCTCCTCGAATGTTGCGTGTAAAGGGAGGCACGTAGATGCCTCCTCGAATACAGCGTCGTTTTGCGACGCGGCGTTCAAGGTCGCTGCTCGCGGCACTGCTGCTCGCGGCACCGCTGATGGTCGCGCAGCAAAA
>NW_012051193.1:0-487 GCF_000956235.1 Wasmannia auropunctata
TAAAAGAAATTCGCTTCCGGACAAATAAATCCGACGCTCAGCAATTATTGCTATCTACGGCTGTCGGAATTGACGAGATTTACTGGATTTCGGTGAACCCGACTCGTATTATTAATCACCTCAAAAGGCCTTCGCGTTTCTCGCGGAATTAATCGCGTCGCGTATCGCGATTCGCGCACTTTATTAATTAACGACGGCGGAATTAACGCGCGACCGGAACTTCGTCTGCCTCGTACGAGTGTCAAGAGACAAATGACCCCGAGCAAGGCGCGAAACTTCCGGACGTGCCGGATAGCAACGCTTCTCTCTCGGAAACAGAAAACATTGCTGTCTTCCATCAGCCAATAAACTAAATCTTCCATCAATTCGCGGGATCCGCCCTTCTCTTAGGCGCGGATATTACTACGCGCGTCGCGGTGACGTCGCGTCTGACTAAACGTCGCTGGCGTTACTCGCTCAATAGTCTGAGCGGCTCGAAGTCCCGACG
>NW_012051194.1:0-388 GCF_000956235.1 Wasmannia auropunctata
TAGGTACGAAGCAGGAACAATTAATCGGGTGAACGCGCTTTTAATTTATCAAATAATGTTTATTATAAACGATCATAGGATATACGCGCACTCGTTCACTCGCTCTGCATTCATACAAAGATGTCGGAATTACAAACGTGACGCGTTTCGCGGACCACGCGCGTTACAAGTAATTCACGACGGTGTGCAAACGAAATCGGAACCACGATTGCTCAAGCGGACTCGATGATAACGTTCGCGATAAAAGAAATTCGCTTCCGGACAAATAAATCCGACGCTCAGCAATTATTGCAATCTACGGCTGTCGGAATTGACGAGATTTACTGGATTTCGGTGAACCCGACTCGTATTATTAATTACCTCAAAGGGTCTTCGCGTTTCTCACGGA
>NW_012051195.1:0-344 GCF_000956235.1 Wasmannia auropunctata
CAGGACGCCCGTCACGCGTCCTGCGCGGGCCTCGTCGGTGATGTCCTTCCGACCTTCTCTAAACATCTTGTGCCATCTGTTGGACTGCGATCTGGAAAGGCAATCGTCCCCGAAGGCTTCCTTAAGCATTTCAAAAGTTTCGAGCGGTGTCTTTTTCAGCTTCACGCAAAACTTTATCGCATAGCGTTGCTCTAAAGTTTTCTCCATCATAAGTTCGACGCGACTACTACGTAATCGTTCACAAAAAAAGCCGTCCTAATCCTCCAAGCGCACGGAGACAATTGACCGACCAACCATTGGAAAGCTAAGGGTTCCCCCCACTCTCCCCAACCGGTCCGAACGCA
>NW_012051196.1:0-802 GCF_000956235.1 Wasmannia auropunctata
ATAATAAGCATTGTAAGAACCAATTAATAGTCATTCGAGCCGACTAGGCATTCGGCGTAGAATAAGCAGTACCATTATATTCGAAAATACAATAAGTCAAAGGACGTTAACCGCGACCGAGCGTACCGAGAACGCGCAATGCAATTACCGAAATGCTGAGCGCTGACGCGGCAACGCGTAGTAATAAGTACGCGCAACGATAAGCCGCGGGCGGTCAGTCTCTTAAGTCCGTCTCTTTCACGCTCGATCACGACGTTCGTGTCGTGAAAGTTATTCTGTTTATATTAGTAAAGGTGAAGGTGTTAAACAAAATAAAGTCTATGAAATTAAAGTGAATAAACGTTATATATTTGAATATCGAAGATTAAAGGTGTCGGAGTGATTCAATTAATAAGTGTAGTCCCGTTCCCCCGCGGAGTCGGATCCTCTTCTTGTGCCCGTCAACCCCCGGGCACAACAAAAGCAATTACGGTCAACTGTGTCTACAGTTTTTACAGACAGTAGATAATTTATTTAAAGACAGACATTGCAACATTTAGAGTCAGTATTCATTCAAACATGTCGCTGACGTTTACGTTGACAGGCGAAAGTAGCATCCTCGCGGTAAGCTACTTTCCACCTGCAGCAGATTTGAGCGATGGTGAATACGAACTCGGTCTGGCAGATTTTGAAACGTATTATACGATACCCAATGTAAATTCGTCGAATAATAAATTTTATTTCGACAAAGACGACAAGGAGATTATAATTCCCGAAGAATCGTACGAACAGCATGATATTGCAAAATATCTGAAACGTGCGA
>NW_012051197.1:0-579 GCF_000956235.1 Wasmannia auropunctata
TATACGAGACTGCGTGACCAACCACAACTGAAACCTATAATTAAAAACCCGGCAGAATTACAGAAATTAAGCGTAGAATTAGACGAAATAAATAAGCAATTAGAGAATCAGGGAACATTAATTACCAAGAAGTACGTAGTTCCTACAGCAGGTGATGGTATAATAATTGTAATAATCTTAGGTATAATAGGCGTAACTGTGTATGTAATGAAGCGTTGTAAGAAAAGAGGTACTGAGAAAACCCACGAGGAACCGCGACCCTCGTATAGAAATAGCGATGTAATGTTATATCAAATATAAAAAACGATAATAAACCATATTCAGAAATCTAAAATGTAAAATTAGTAATAAAAAGAAAATTCGTAGCCTCATTTTCTTTTCCCGAGGGGGGGAGAAATGTCGCGAGGTCGATGCCCCCGCAACAATAATAAGCATTGTAAGAACCAATTAATAGTCATTCGAGCCGACTAGGCATTCGGCGTAGAATAAGCAGTACCATTATATTCGAAAATACAATAAGTCAAAGGACGTTAACCGCGACCGAGCGTACCGAGAACGCGCAATACAATTACCGAAATG
>NW_012051198.1:0-448 GCF_000956235.1 Wasmannia auropunctata
ACCGTTCAGGAGCAAAAAATAAACATCGAGTGTAATAACCAGGCGGAAGAAAAAATTTCTATACGCGGAACCGTAAGATAACTTTAATAGGAAATTGTAAATTAACTACACCTGACATTACGCTGACGACACAGCAACAAACTTACACTTCTAATATACAAACGCATCTGCCCGAGTTTAACTTAACACTTGTAAAAAACGAACACGTAGAAGACTATACGAGACTGCGTGACCAACCACAACTGAAACCTATAATTAAAAACCCGGCAGAATTACAGAAATTAAGCGTAGAATTAGACGAAATAAATAAGCAATTAGAGAATCAGGGAACATTAATTACCAAGAAGTACGTAGTTCCTACAGCAGGTGATGGTATAATAATTGTAATAATCTTAAGTATAATAGGCGTAACTGTGTATGTAATGAAGCGTTGTAAGAAAAGAAGTAC
>NW_012051199.1:0-1172 GCF_000956235.1 Wasmannia auropunctata
TTAATTTTGAAAAACCGCGCTCTCAATATATTAATAATTAGCGCTGCGATCGGAAAGACAGGTGGCTCCGACGCGACGGTGGGCCGCGAGCAATTAGCGACGAGACCGGCAGATCGTTTCCGGCTGCTCCGAAGCTAAGCACGTGTCATAGCTCCGTGAAACAAATTAATAAGCTATAGAATAAGTTTTTTCTTTTTTTGTGTCGGCTGCCTCGGCCGATATCCGAGCTATAAGTTTTGCTGTTTCTCTGTATTCTTTCTTTTCTCTCCGTTTTGATTTCGCGCCTATTTCTGTGTTAAAGAAAGCACTTATAATAAAGGGCGTTGTGATAACTGAGCACGTGTTTGCCTGATTTTACCCTCTGCCAACACATAGTATATGAATTTGTTTAACCGCCGCGTTGTCATATCACTCTAACACTTTACTTCGCTACCGTCTTCACTACCTGCCGGAGCGACTCCCCGCTGAGGTAACGCCTGTGATTTTCCGCTCGGTCACAGGCGTTGCTGTCATCTGCAACATAAAGAGAATAGTTAACACTGCTATACCATTTCTTTTCGCATGCTATACTGCACGTGCTATTAACCATGCCTATCTTTAAAGAAATATGTTCTAAACAAGCTTATTCTTTTCTATCTACAGACACTCCGAATACTTACTGCTTACACTATGTCAGATCAGTTAAGTAACTCCTCCGATAGCTGGCCCGATTTTCACCCATTATTTGAGGACATTCCTGGGATAAACCAAATCTGGGCTCGTACTGCTCGTTGTTGCATATCCTTCTTCGTCAAACATAGAAACGGCGGTTGAATTTTATGCGAAGAGTGCGCTAAAATCCTTGAGCCCTTGGAACGAGAACAGTATATCGATGTTGGAACTCACTACTTAGCTGTTGGTGCAAACCAGGAATACGAACGCTGCGTGTATTGCGACCGATTGATCCCGGAGATTTGGCTGGCTACCAAATGCAACGATTGTCCGCAGATCTTCCATGACCGCGTCTCTAACAACCGATCCGCGATCGGAATAGGCCCCTACGCAATCCGCCACATTTATTATATTTATATCAAGGAAATGCATTTTGAACGAGCAGCGAATGGAGACATAATCAGATGCATAACTATAAACGAATAAATTGGCATACTGCTTTAAACTATTTCTATTATCAT
>NW_012051200.1:0-604 GCF_000956235.1 Wasmannia auropunctata
ATGCAGATAGTACACAATCCTTTCGTAGTTCACCTTGATAAATTAACACTAAGCACTCAGATAACCCGCGGTCGTATCGGCGACACTAAGAAAGCACTGGCAATAATGGCCGATCCCGGAATGGCACTTTCCTTCAGCTGACGGTGAACAGTGGAACGTAGTCAAACTCGCGCGTTTTCTAAAATCCGAGCGCGGGAAAAAAGATTTCACATGTATGAGGTCTGTTCTTTATAGCTAAACTGCTGCACTAGTTCACAATTTATCTTTTTCTTTCTACATTGAAAGAAGAAAGATAAACTCTGTGTTGGAATATTAATTTTGAAAAACCGCGCTCTCAATATATTAATAATTAGCGCTGCGATCGGAAAGACAGGTGGCTCCGACGCGACGGTGGGCCGCGAGCAATTAGCGACGAGACCGGCAGATCGTTTCCGGCTGCTCCGAAGCTAAGCACGTGTCATAGCTCCGTGAAACAAATTAATAAGCTATAGAATAAGTTTTCTTTTTTTGTGTCAGCTGCCTCGGCCGATATCCGAGCTATAAGTTTTGCTGTTTCTCTGTATTCTTTCTTTTCTCTTCGTTTTGATTTCGCGCCTATTTCTGT
>NW_012051200.1:12821-13192 GCF_000956235.1 Wasmannia auropunctata
ATTTTTATACGACAATTAGTCGTGATCGGCGATAAATGTTTCATTAGGAAGTGTCTTGAAGATCAATTCGAACAATCCTTGCGTGCCACGGTACCTCACGTTGCCCACGAGTATGGTATCATCCTTCTCAAGGTCGAATCGTTTATCACCAAGCATCAAATCTCCATCGTTGTTGCGGTAGACACCGTACGTGTAATCGATCTCCTTCTTTCTACCGAGAAACAGGTCCATGTAGATTTGTCCGAGTGGCCCCAGCTTACTGCGCACCACATCGCTACTCCGTCGCGATCGCATATTTTCTCTAACGGACGTTGCGATCGACGGTTGGGCCCATGTGAAGATCTCTTCCTTCCGCGGTACTACTGTCGATT
>NW_012051201.1:0-380 GCF_000956235.1 Wasmannia auropunctata
AGCTTTGTAAAGAATCAGTAAGTAATTTAATGAATTATGGATGTCGAAAGTAGAGACTTTGAGCTTTAAAATGCTTTTTTGATCATTCCGATACGATCATTTTTGACGAAGTTACACTCTCTTGAAATTTGCCTATTTTTAGTGATCAGAATGGGTGATGCTTTAATTTTGCTGTCGAGTGTATATTCCTATTATTTTGTTGAGACTTGAAATTAAATAGACATTTTCTTTCCAAGAAATTGATCCAATCTTGTACACATTAAATTCTTCCTTTAAAAGTTTAATTTTTATGTTTAAAATACCATTTTTTATATCTTGTTTCAATTTATGTGAGTTAATCCGATTTTCCCAATCAGACTCTGATTCAGATGACTCATCAG
>NW_012051202.1:0-351 GCF_000956235.1 Wasmannia auropunctata
TTTTTTTTCATCGAGTTATTCAACAATGATGCAAAAATGGTCATTTTTGCTTTAATGTTGAATAACTCGGTGAAAAAAAATCGCACAATGCTGATCGGGTGCTCAAATTAAAGCTAAAAATTCACGCTTTCGAACGATGTAAATTTCATTTTTGTGCGATTTTTATTTTACTTTTTGAAACTTCGCAAACTTAATAAAAAATTTTTAGATTTGATGCATCTCCATTTGCATCCGTGCAGCTTTGTAAAGAATCAGTAAGTAATTAATGAATTATGGATGTCGAAAGTAGAGACTTTGANCTTTAAAAATGCTTTTTTGATCATTCCGATACGATCATTTTTGACGAAGTTA
>NW_012051203.1:0-632 GCF_000956235.1 Wasmannia auropunctata
GTAGTCGGCCAGTTGGTGGCCGATGAAGCCGACATCGGTGCCTCCATGTTCGGGATGACGTCCGGCAGACGAGAGGTCGCCGATTATACGATATCATTAGTACACACGCGATACCGCCTCTATTTTAAAGAACCCAAGGTGTACAATGTGCAATGGAATTTATACTTTAGGGTAATAATATATTATCTTTATATTAATGATGTATATTAATTAATAGAAAATCGAAAGCCTATATTGACATAGATCCTCTAAAGGGACATCCATTTATTTCTCGGAAACTAAACGTTTCACTTTTTTAATTCTGATAAAAGAAATATTAGTTTATTATAGATAATTAAAATTATTAATCATAATTAAGAATAATTAATAAAACCCATAATTCATATATTTTTGTGACTATTAATATAAAATCAACAATAAACAAAAATAATACAAATGCGAAAATGACACTCTTATTCATTTACAAAAGGTTTATTTTAGATAATATTGAGTATATAATTGTTAATATTAGATTGTTTCACAATCTAATTTTGTTTTTAGCTTCGAAAAACCATTTTATTTATGTTTTTTTCTTCCTTACATTTATCTCTCTTATTTCTGCTTGTTTTGAGGCTCATTTATGTTTGTCATAC
>NW_012051204.1:0-300 GCF_000956235.1 Wasmannia auropunctata
ATAAATGCTCTCAGAATGCTGCTCCGACTCTAGTCTCACTAGAGAATGGCAAGTTCGGCGGGTTTGTGGGTCTGCTGATGACAGAGCTCAGTAAAGCGATGAATTTCACGATGAAGCTTCTGGATCCAGTGGAGGGATATGGTGGCTGGAACCAGCAGCAGAACAACTGGACAGGTGTAGTCGGCCAGTTGGTGGCCGATGAAGCCGACATCGGTGCCTCCATGTTCGGGATGACGTCCGGCAGACGAGAGGTCGCCGATTATACGATATCATTAGTACACACGCGATACCGCCTCTATT
>NW_012051205.1:0-344 GCF_000956235.1 Wasmannia auropunctata
ATCTTTCTCAAATTTTGTCGTGCGCCGCATAAATGGTTGCATTTAGCCACATAAATAATCATGGGCGACGGCTTTTTTTCGTGAAAAATATCGCCTCGAATTCAATATTATAATTTCTTACGGAATTGATATTAGAATTCAATAATGATCAATAGACTCGTAAATTGATAATTCTGTTGATAAATGCTCTCAGAATGCTGCTCCGACTCTAGTCTCACTAGAGAATGGCAAGTTCGGCGGGTTTGTGGGTCTGCTGATGACAGAGCTCAGTAAAGCGATGAATTTCACGATGAAGCTTCTGGATCCAGTGGAGGGATATGGTGGCTGGAACCAGCAGCATAACA
>NW_012051206.1:0-531 GCF_000956235.1 Wasmannia auropunctata
GCGCGGCCATTGTTCGTCGTTCTCCTGGATACCAAGAAGTCCATGAGCGAATTCGCCAATACCACGAAAAGCATAAAGCCAATCTCATTTCCTATTTGGTTTGTCGTGTTCCTTCAATGTCCTGGGAATCCCCTCGAGGAGCACTGTACGCATCCTACCGATAACGTATTCAATGTGGATGTCAGCACCCAGATGCTGGTCTTGTGCTACGATCGCCCGACTCTGGTCGAGTGGTATGCCCTACGCGATAATCGCACCAGAACGTTCGATCTGGCCATGTGGTCCTCCGATAGAGGTCTGATCTTCAAGACGCGAAAGAGCATTTATGCCAGGAGGAGCGATATGTTAGGCAAAGTTGTACGTGTGGCATCCGTGAAAGTAAGTTTTTCATCTTTCTCAAATTTTGTCGTGCGCCGCATTAATGGTTGCATTTAGCCACATAAATGATCATGGGCGACGGCTTTTTTTCGTGAAAAATATCGCCTCGAATTCAATATTATAGTTTCTTACGGAATTGATATTAGAATTCAA
>NW_012051207.1:0-553 GCF_000956235.1 Wasmannia auropunctata
AAATTATTGCATTCTCAGTAAAATAGATTCTAGCATTGTCTTAAAATATAAATAAATTATTAATATGTTATTAATACGATTTAATTAAAAAATTAATAATTACGCTCCATTAAATGTTACATAATGGAAAAATGTTATACAGATACCAATAAGTTATTTTTTTTTAAATTCAGGAGCATGTGTGATACGTTTAGTTTCTTAAATTCTAATATTGTTGTCAATTAAATAATTAGGTCAATATATTCAGTATTTTCTATTTTTAAAAATTCTTTTCTTCCTCATTTATTTGTTGTGGATTTAAAAAAAAAATAATAAAAATTCATCTCTGGAAAAAATAAGTATTATTTCACGATACAGAGATTGTCTGATACAGATAATAAATAAAATATAATACCATCGTCAAATGCGAATATCGCAGATTTGAACATGATGACGTTGGTGCACATATGGTCGCGCGAGTTTTCACGTAAGGGAGTCATGACCATGGCCATAACTTTTTCGGATTTGACGAGCAAATACAATGAATACCAGAAATACATCGCGCGGCCATTGT
>NW_012051208.1:0-320 GCF_000956235.1 Wasmannia auropunctata
AAATTAAAGCACCCCACATTCATTTAATTTTAGTAAAGCGCAGTATTACTAACTTCTTTTATTTTAGCGCCAGTTCGGATGAAACTTGTTTTAGATGTATAGAGCATAAAACTCTTATAATAAAAAAATATTATTACGAGTTGTCGCTAGAAGTGAATAACAAAACTAAAATTTTATAAATAGTTTTCGTTTTTCATACATAATTTCATCTGCGTGCCTAAAAGGACATCTATCAATTTAAATCTACAAAAATAATATATGCAAAACTATTATATATAAAAATTATTGCATTCTCGGTAAAATAGATTCTAGCATTGTCT
>NW_012051209.1:0-456 GCF_000956235.1 Wasmannia auropunctata
TGTAGGTCCCGTATATCTGCGTAAAAGTATAAATAGCGCACATCGCAGAAATACGAGAAGAGGTCACTATGCTCTGTCAAGAGTAGTAGGACTATTGATTGATTGATAAGCGTTAAAAAAAAAAAAAAAAAAATTCAATTTATGAAAGCCTGTATGTTAAAATATTCCTGTAAGGTGATACTCGAAGAACGGTCGAACTCCGTGGCATTCCTGTTTTATTGACGATTTGTGTATATTTTAGCGTGCGATATTGATGTACATACAGCGATGTGGTGATGTTTACTACTACGGCCTTATCGCACCTATACCTATACCTATACATACGTTGCATTTTTATACAATGTTTTCTCTTAAATTAAAGCACCCCACATTCATTTAATTTTAGTAAAGCGCAGTATTACTAACTTCTTTTATTTTAGCGCCAGTTCGGATGAAACTTGTTTTAGATGTATAGAG
>NW_012051210.1:0-572 GCF_000956235.1 Wasmannia auropunctata
TGGCGGCGGCGGCGGCGGCGGCGAACGCGGCGAGCGCGAGCGCGGTTCCCCTCTCCCCGCGCATCCCGCATCTACGACGCGGTTCCCTCTTCCCCGCGCATCCCGCATCTACGACGCGGTTCCCCCGCCCCCGCGCATTCCGCATCAACGACGCGGTTCCCCCGCCCCCGCGCATTCCGCACCTACGACGCGGTTCCCCTCTCCCCGGGCATCCCGGACCTTCATCGCGGTTCCCCTTTCCCCGCAACACCCTCACCCACGTCCTCGCGGTCAGGCCAGCTGAGCGAGCGGCTTTCCGCGGCTTCCCCCTCCCCGCGGACCCCGCATCAGACCGTGAACGTTCTGAGCGGTTTCCCCCTCCCCGCGGACCCCCCGCGGAACCCCCTGCCCCTCACCCCCCCTCGGAGCTCCTGAGTTAGAACTCGCCCTTATTAGCTACTCCAATTGCTAACGCGTTCGACGCGAAACGTTCGTACGAGTAATCATTGAGCGTGGCGGCGCTTTGTCTCGACGAGAAATAATTATTTTTCAACCTTATACTTAAAATCGTAACATTTCGGTATTTGATGGAG
>NW_012051211.1:0-455 GCF_000956235.1 Wasmannia auropunctata
TTCTCGGGTGCGAACATCTCGGGCTGTTGCTTAGTTTTAGTGTCAGCCCACCATGTATGAGGATACAGAGTGTACGCCACCGCTGGCAATTCTTCTTTGCGAACGTGAAAATGGGTTTACCACAGTGCTAAAAGATCATAATAAGTTTAACGATAATATATTCTGCTTTGTTCATAAGACATTGAAATCCAGTTGTTTATATTATACGAGGATTTGGGAGTGTCGTATGTTGGACAGTGACGAGAGGTATGACGCGTGGATGGCGTACATACAGCAGAGGGTGGCGGCTAAGGAGCGTCGACAATTCATGGTAAGTACAAAAGCAATTACTCTCAGATAACTTCAACGTTTTTACTATTGGATAAATACGATGTTTTTTTCAGAATAATCTCCTCGACAGTGACGATGAGGATGACGACGACGATGAAGATGGCAACGAAGCGTGGGCGAGGATG
>NW_012051212.1:0-393 GCF_000956235.1 Wasmannia auropunctata
TTCCTTACAACGCGACACGGAGATGTAGTGGTAAGTATAACATGTACCTAGACGCTTGCACATTAAGATGTAGAAGTTATTATAACGTGTGTTTGAATGCTAGCGCATTTGATTTTTATCTTTCTCGGGTGCGAACATCTCGGGCTGTATGCTTAGTTTTAGTGTCAGCCCACCATGTATGAGGATACAGAGTGTACGCCACCGCTGGCAATTCTTCTTTGCGAACGTGAAAATGGGTTTACCACAGTGCTAAAAGATCATAATAAGTTTAACGATAATATATTCTGCTTTGTTCATAAGACATTGAAATCCAGTTGTTTATATTATACGAGGATTTGGGAGTGTCGTATGTTGGACAGTGACGAGAGGTATGACGCGTGGATGGCGTACATA
>NW_012051213.1:0-328 GCF_000956235.1 Wasmannia auropunctata
GATCGCGTGATCCGCGAAAGCGCGAGCGATCGTGTGCGCGGAAATTCGAGTGTGAGTGCGTATAAGCGTGAATGTGAGCGTTTGAATTTTTAAAATAAATATTATAAACATTTCACTGAACAAAGTCTAATTCATTTGCGGACCTCACTAAAGTCGCGTGCGCTCACATTCCGGACTCATAAAACGAGAATATCGTCAACTGCCGCCAACCAGAAGGAAGGACGAGGATCCAGGTAAACCTGGGCGGCTGATCCGAGGAAAACTACCTTCCCTGTTGAGGGTCAAACAGGGTGGCGACCGCAGTAAGTCTAACATTTACCTAAGACGA
>NW_012051214.1:0-357 GCF_000956235.1 Wasmannia auropunctata
CTTCCAGGGAGGTTATACGGTAATACACCCTCCTCTCTCTCTCTCTCTCTCTCTCTCTCTCTTCCTCTCAAGAGTGAAGGAGAGGTGACGGAATATCAGGATACACCTTTTCCAGCCATTGTGCGGCTCTGAAGGGCGTACAATAGTCATGGAGCGAACCCCGTATTGTGTCTACAGCTCGGCGGAACAGTTCTGCGACTCTGGCCGCTGCTTCTGGTTCCGTCTTACTCCCTCTCGTTGCTCTTCGGGTGCTCGCCACCCCCCGATCCTTCTCTCGACTTCGAGTTAACGAGAGAGGAGTTCCGTTCTGGTACTATTCGTGGGCCGTGGACGGAGCATCTGCCTTGGGACCGCTAA
>NW_012051215.1:0-427 GCF_000956235.1 Wasmannia auropunctata
GGAGCATATCGGATCTGACTATCCGCGTTGTGGATCAATACGGTCGATTGCTCGATTTTCGCGGAGAAGAAATCACTGTGAGGCTGCACGTACGGAGACGACCGCGATAACGTGAGATGCTTGTGCTGAATGAGCAGGTGAAACGTACTGGAGACACAATTTTAATTGGGGAGACAACTGTAAAAAACATTCGACCTATCCAGAAGAAACTCACTGCTTCCAACATTGAATTTTTAAAATCTTTGTATTTTACCGTGCGTAGTATCTGAGATGGCTAATATCCTAAACATTGGAGGGGAACCAGTCTTTGACGACAGCATCGTCAAGATTGATACTCACACGTATAATCCATATGCTAATACTGCGTTTGGACACAGCGATGAAATACGAATACCCATACAACAGCAGGATTTATACACATTACCAT
>NW_012051216.1:0-408 GCF_000956235.1 Wasmannia auropunctata
TGTGCCACCAGGATATAAGATATCGGAAACGCCGGCACAGATCATTTACCTTCCGATCATCGCACGGAGCATATCGGATCTGACTATCCGTGTTGTGGATCAATACAGTCGATTGCTCGATTTTCGTGGAGAAGAAATCACTGTGAGGCTGCACGTACGGAGACGACCGCGATAATGTGAGATGCTTGTACTGAATGAGCAGGTGAAACGTACTGGAGACACAATTTTAACTGGGGAGACAACTGTAAAAAACATTCGACCTATCAAGAAGAAACTCACTGCTTCCAACATTGAATTTTTGAAATCTTTGGGTTTTACCGTGCATAGTATCTGAGATGGCTAATATCCTAAACATTGGAGGGGAACCAGTCTTTGACGACAGCATCGTCAAGATTGATACTCAACACA
>NW_012051217.1:0-419 GCF_000956235.1 Wasmannia auropunctata
TGCGGGTGCGTATAGTAATGACAAGTGTGTACATACGATACACGAGTTTTCACCGAGCGTGCCACCAGGATATAAGATATCGGAAACGCCGGCACAGATCATTTACCTTCCGATCATCGCACGGAGCATATCGGATCTGACTATCCGCGTTGTGGATCAATACGGTCGATTGCTCGATTTTCGCGGAGAAGAAATCACTGTGAGGCTGCACGTACGGAGACGACCGCGATAACGTGAGATGCTTGTGCTGAATGAGCAGGTGAAACGTACAGGAGACACAATTTTAACTGGGGAGACAACTGTAAAAAACATTCGACCTATCAAGAAGAAATTCACTGCTTCCAACATTAAATTTTTAAAATCTTTGGGTTTTACCGTGCATAGCATCTGAGATGGCTAATATCCTAAACATTGGAGGA
>NW_012051218.1:0-439 GCF_000956235.1 Wasmannia auropunctata
GTGAGATCAAGTCGCGTATCGGATAAATTTCACAAAATCCTGTAACATTGGATCGCTGTTGGGATTTTCATCAAATCGCACGCTGGAACCACGTCAATGGCACGAATGGAACGTACCGATAAATATCATGAATGTAAACATCATTCGCATAGAGTGTAACATGACCGCGGGTGCGTATAGTAACGACAAGTGTGTACATACGATACACGAGTTTTCACCGAGCGTGCCGCCAGGATATAAGATATCGGAAACGCCGGCACAGATCATTTACCTTCCGATCATCGCACAGAGCATATCGGATCTGACTATCCGCGTTGTGGATCAATACGGTCGATTGTTCGATTTTCGCGGAGAAGAAATCATTGTGAGGCTGCACGTACGAAGACGACCGCGATAACGTGAGATGCTTGTGCTGAATGAGCAGGTGAAACGTACAGGA
>NW_012051219.1:0-421 GCF_000956235.1 Wasmannia auropunctata
CGATGAAGAGGATGAGAACGATTACCCGCTGGTGATTCGCGCCAATAACAATACGATGAAGAGTGAGATCAAGTGCGCGTATCGGATAAATTTCACAAAATCCTGTAACATTGGATCGCTGTTGGGATTTTCATCAAATCGCACGCTGGAACCACGTCAATGGCACGAATCGAACGTACCGATAAATATCATGAATGTAAACATCATTCGCATAAAGTGTAACATGACCGCGGGTGCGTATAGTAACGACAAGTGTGTACATACGATACACGAGTTTTCACCGAGCGTGCCGCCAGGATATAAGATATCGGAAACGCCGGCACAGATCATTTACCTTCCGATCATCGCACGGAGCATATCGGATCTGACTATCCGCGTTGTGGATCAATACGGTCGATTGCTCGATTTTCGCGGAGAAGAA
>NW_012051220.1:0-421 GCF_000956235.1 Wasmannia auropunctata
CTGCATGACATTGCAAAATATTTGAAACGTGCAATCCTACATGTTCATCCAAACGATGCTGTGAGAAAGAAAACGAAAAGCGATGAAGAGGATGAGAACGATTACCCGCTGGTGATTCGCGCCAATAACAATACGATGAAGAGTGAGATCAAGTGCGCGTATCGGATAAATTTCACAAAATCCTGTAACATTGGATCGCTGTTGGGATTTTCATCAAATCGCACGCTGGAACCACGTCAATGGCACGAATCGAACGTACCGATAAATATCATGAATGTAAACATCATTCGCATAGAGTGTAACATGACCGCGGGTGCGTATAGTAACGACAAGTGTGTACATACGATACACGAGTTTTCACCGAGCGTGCCGCCAGGATATAAGATATCGGAAACGCCGGCACAGATCATTTATTTTCCGA
>NW_012051221.1:0-445 GCF_000956235.1 Wasmannia auropunctata
TTACAGACGGTAGATAATATATTTAAAGACAAACGTTGCAACATTTAGACTCAGTATTCATTCAAACATGTCGCTGACGTTTACGTTGACGGGCAAAAGTAGCATCCTCGCGGTAAGCTACTTTCCACCTGTAGATTTGAGCGATGGTGAATACGAACTCGGTCTAGCAGATTTTGAAACGTATTATACGATACCCAATGTAAATTCATCGAATAATAAATTTTATTTTGACAAAGACGACAAGGAGATTGTAATTCCCGAAGGATCGTACGAACTGCATGACATTGCAAAATATTTGAAACGTGCAATCCTACATGTTCATCCAAACGATGCTGTGAGAAAGAAAACGAAAAGCGATGAAGAGGATGAGAACGATTACCCGCTGGTGATTCGCGCCAATAACAATACGATGAAGAATGAGATCGAAAGCGCGTATCGGATAAAT
>NW_012051222.1:0-604 GCF_000956235.1 Wasmannia auropunctata
AGGGAGATCGCGTGCGCGTAAGCGAAAGCGCGTAAGCGAGAGCGCGCTATGGGCACGCTATGCGTGGGAGGAAGAGCGCACTATGGGCATGCTATGGGTGAGACCGCGAAAACGCGACCCGCGAACGCGGCCTGCGAACGCGGCCCGCGATGGCGCGGGGGTGCGGCGGGGGCACGGAGGGGGCGCGGGGGTGCAATAGGGACGCGGGGGTGCGGTGGGGGCGCGGAAGGGGCGCGGGGGTGCAGTAGGGGTGCGGGGGTGCAGTAGGGGCGCAGCGATGCGGTGGGGGCGCAGCCACAGTTGTTTGGACAGCTATGAAAGCCAAGACGAAATTCGGCATGGGTTTAAAAACGAAGAAAAAAAGAAGCAAGCGAATACTTCCGGTAAGTAAACGCGGAGGTATCCTGCCACTCTTGCCATTGTTGGGCGTTGTCGGTTCGTTAATCGGCGGGCCGGCGGGAGTCGCGAAGGCCGTGAGTGATAATAAAGCCGCGCAGCGTCAGCTGGAAGAATTGAAACGTCACAATCGCGTCATGGAAGGTCACAGAGTTTATCTCGCTCCGTATAAGCGCGGCCGAGGCGTCTCGATGCGGAAAAAAAAACT
>NW_012051223.1:0-452 GCF_000956235.1 Wasmannia auropunctata
GCAAAATTTTTGCAAACTCTGGAATTCGCGGTGCGACGCCATTGATGATGACCGGCATCCTGAACGTCGGAGACGAGCCGATCTTCGATGATCGTATCGTCAAAATCGAGACTCACGCGTACAACCCGTTCGCCAACACGACATTTGAGTACAGCGACGAGATAAGAATACCCATACAGCAACAGGATCTGTACACATTGCCGTGCGACAGTTATCTGTATATCGAGGGAAAACTAACGAAGAACAGAAGGATCGAGGGAGTTGACGTGGTTTTGACAAATAATTGCGTCGCAATTCATGTTCGATGAAATTCGATACGAATTCGACGGCGTGGAGATCGATCGCTGCAGAAACGTGGGCATAACTAGCACGCTCAAACATTACGTCACAATCTCGTCCGACAGAAGCGTGATTCTGAGGAACGCCGGCTGGGACCCGCTCACCAGCAACAA
>NW_012051224.1:0-598 GCF_000956235.1 Wasmannia auropunctata
GATCCACGAATTTTACGCCAAGCGTGCCAGCGGGATATAAAGTGTCGGAAAGGCCGTCGCAGATCATTTACCTGCCGGTCATCGTACAGAACATTACGGATCTGACGATACACGTGGTCGATCAGAACGGACGATTGCTCAATTTTCGTGGAAAGGAGATCACCGTCCGATTGCACGTGCGACGGCGCTAATCGCGAGCGAGCGAAACGTGAGATGCTCGTGCTGAACGAGCAGAGAGATAACGCAAGGCCAGTTACGTCAGCACCGCGAGACATCGCTCGCTCGTCTGGTCGGAACAAAAGGCTTACCGCGTCAAACGCAAAATTTTTGCAAACTCTGGGATTCGCGGTGCGACGCCATTGATAATGACCGGCATCCTGAACGTCGGAGACGAGCCGATCTTCGATGATCGTATCGTCAAAATCGAGACTCACGCATACAACCTGTTCGCCAACACGACATTTGAGTACAGCGACGAGATAAGAATACCCATACAGCAACAGAATCTGTACACATTGCCGTGCGACAGTTATCTGTATATCGAGGGAAAACTAACAAAGAACAGAAGGATCGAGGGAGCTGACGTGGTTTTGACAAA
>NW_012051225.1:0-1339 GCF_000956235.1 Wasmannia auropunctata
CTTAAATTTTATTTCCTAGTATACCTAGACTTTATAGTATGAGATAAAAATTCTTCGGTTTAATGTGCATTCAATCAGATTTATGGAACATGATATATCTATTTTTATTAATCCCACGTTACAAACTTGAGTAGAGTTTCTACTCGCAGATTTAGTGCGCGCAACATCCCGTTGGCTTTGCGGCACGTTTGTCTCTTGAACATTACCTTCTTACACGACGTAAAAATGGCGCGGTAACAATCTTAAAATCTCCTCTAAATTACACCGGAAACGATGTAGAGAGAGATATCGATTTTTCTAGCGTGCTCGCTATCTCAATCGATTCGCGGGAAATGTGGGAAGGCCGGTTTCTCTCTGGCGAATTACGGACGACACTATAAACCTGTTACAGCTTTTACGTCAAAGCCTATTGAAAATATACGGAAAGACGGATAGAAAGTACGTTCTATGCGCTGCACTGCGTAGTGGCAAGTCGATGCAATTTTTTTTCTTTTTAACAACGAAACAGCGGTTTCCATAGACGTGGTAATAAAATGACCACATGACTCGGAGTAATACGTCGATGCTCATGATTTACGCTCGTTATGCGATAACCGAATGACACGCTATCATATTAAGTGACGCTGTGCGCAAGTATGCGTAAACGTAATATTACGGTCTTAGGAAAAAGGAAAGCAACCGGAGATTCGTGGATTATAGACAGCAACGCGAAAACGTACAACAATGTGCTATTTAAAAATTGACTTACCTTCGAGTTGATGATGTCGTAATGCCCCTCCGATACCCTTGAATCGTAAATGCCGCTTAACACCGAGTTTTGCCTCCTGTAAACAATAAAATACATGACTAACTTTAGTATTGATCATGTTGTAAAAATAAATAAAATCATGAACTTTATAGAAAATATTGAAATAAATAAAAAATACATGAATGAATATATATGTTATCGTCAAAACCCATAATCTGTTAAAACTAGGATGGTTGAGTAGACGTAAAATCGAAAACTTATGTGGACAGTATAATTATAGACCTCGTTTCGCCCCATAAACAGGGAGGGGCAGGGCGGGTTGGATCTCGCTATGCGTGGAAAGTCAAAAACCCATGTGAAACAGTACAATTATAGACCTCGTTTCAACTAAATTTAAAACTAGTTTTAACTACATGGAAAGAACGATTTTGTTGAAAGGTCTAAAAATTTTGCTAAAAACAAATCTGAAAGTAATTTTTTGAATTATTAAAATAATTTGTTGGAATGTTAAAACTGATAAGCATTGCTATAAAACGTTTTGATATTTTAGCAATCACTTTGACTTTCGCACAAAATTATTTTAATTATTGA
>NW_012051226.1:0-603 GCF_000956235.1 Wasmannia auropunctata
TATATACATGTATTATCCGCGGCAGTAAAATTCGATTTCAAAATGCGNTCGAGATCCATATGTTCCAAGATATAAGAAAAACAAATACTGTTTAGACATACCGTCGCAGTGGAACTATAAAAACTCACAAAGGGATGTAATAAAATTTAATCGCAAAACAAACTCAAGATTTCTGAAATTTTGTAAGAGAAAGTTATCTCCTCAGAAAAAAAGGTGATTTTATCTGTTTTCAACTATCAAAACCCCAGCCGGAATTTAAGACCTCAGGGTCATTCGATAACAGGAGAAATCGGTGAAATAGATATCTAGAAAAACAGTGCTTTTCAAGTAGAAATAGGCACCCCCAAATTCCGGGATCTCGCTAGAACGAAACCCCAATAGATGACCAATCAAACTAAAATCGAAATGGAGAGGGTAGCGTCTCACCAAAAACTGTAACCTCTTCAACCAATAGCTGTAAGGCATAACAATGTAAGACGGGCGGAGTGAATTATTTCAACTAGATTAAGTGAGGGTTAACGAATCGGGAATAACCTCATCGATATCATCTTGCCAATCAGACTCAAATTCTTTCGACTCGAGACATCCCACATCCCTTGAGAT
>NW_012051227.1:0-357 GCF_000956235.1 Wasmannia auropunctata
TTCAAATTTTTTCAGACACTTATAAATGATTTTCAGAGAAATCGCTGACAGTCTCTGAAAAGTGAGAAACCATGAAAGTATAATTTTCAGAGACATCACTGAAATCTCTAATTTCAGCGAAATTCAAAGTTTTTCAGACACTTATAAATAATTTTCAGAAAAATCGCTGACAGTCTCTGAAAAGTCAGAAACCATAAAAGTATAATTTTCAGAGACATCACTGAAATCTCTAATTTCAGCGAAATTCAACAACTTTCAGATACTTTGTAAATGATTTTCGGAGATATTGCTGAAAGTCTTTGAATTTCCTTGAAAAAGGCTCCGAATCTTACTAAAAATCCCTGAAAAATGTTTTCA
>NW_012051228.1:0-512 GCF_000956235.1 Wasmannia auropunctata
TTCATGGTAACAGTTCATAGATTTTCATAGATATTCATAGATTTTCAAAGTTTTTCAGAGAATTGTTTAGAGATTTTCAGAAATTTCCTCTACATAATAAAATCGAATGGCAAAATTTTAATTCGATTAAAGCTGATTCCAATTTTGAAAATCGGTTTTAATCGAAGTTTTAACGCAGGGTTGTCAATTAGTTTTAATCGGAAATTTTAAGCAGAATAATTAAATATCTAAATCTAACGGTCACCCATCCAAGCTATAACCGCCACTAACCTTGTTTGACTTTCTGTGAGGAACTGCAGACACTTCGTGATGATCCATGACTACTCAATGTTATTGACTATACATTATCCGTGATAGATCAGATCAATTATTAATAAAATAAAAATATATTTTTATATAAATATTAAAATTTATAAACATAAAATTTTAATATTTATAAAAAAATAGAATAAAATTAAAAATTATATATTAAAATCATATACTGAAATCATTGTCTCAAATGTCAAATTAAT
>NW_012051229.1:0-662 GCF_000956235.1 Wasmannia auropunctata
CTTGCCAGCCCGCTCAGAGATGTGTATAAGAGACAGCATTTATATATATATTAAATATATAGTTAAATATCTAATTAAAATTGTAATTTAAATGAATATAATCATCAAAGATATTAATAGAAGAATGTGTAAGAGTAACGATATTTAATATCAAACTTGTATTAACATTGTATTTAATTCATTAATTTACTTTAATATATTAGAAAAACTCCAAAACTTCTCTAATTAATTTTATATGTAAATAAATTTGATGAACAATATATTATAGATGTTTAATAGAGATTCCATCCCTGGTAAAAAAATTTTTCTGAAATTCTCTGAAAATTTCTCTGGAAAAGTCTGAAAATTGTCCTGAAAAACTCTAGAAATTCGGACACGTTTCAGAGTTTTTCAGAGATTTTTTCAGTAAAATTTCAGAGACTATTAGAGTATTTCAGTGATTTTCAAAAATTTTCATGGTAACAGTTCATAGATTTTCATAGATATTCATAGATTTTCAAAGTTTTTCAGAGAATTGTTTAGAGATTTTCAGAAATTTCCTCTACATAATAAAATCGAATGGCAAAATTTTAATTTGATTAAAGCTGATTCCAATTTTGAAAATCGGTTTTAATCGAAGTTTTAACGCAGGGTTGTCAATTAGTTTTAATCGGAAATTTTAA
>NW_012051230.1:0-3798 GCF_000956235.1 Wasmannia auropunctata
ACGCGCGCGCGCACGCACACACACACACACACACACACACACACACACACACACACACACACACACACACACGCACATACACACGCAAATTTGCGTATCTATAATTGCGACAGTGACAGGCCCTTTATTAAGTGACAGCATTTGTCATCCAAATACCGCAAGTGGACCACGTCGCGCGGAGTATCCTCCGTGTATATAACTGCGCGTTGCACGGTTAATAACAAGTTTCGTCGTCGAAAACGGAGAGGAGATACGGGAAACAGCGGCGTCCTATCGCGTCGCATTGTAAACTGTGAAACGTACTCTCGCGAACTCCGCCGCGACACCTTCTCAAAGACGGTTAGACGCTAACGAATGGCATGGAGACGAGCGCGAGAAGCTTAATCCGATGGGGATCCCTTTTGTATTACCATACCGCTGAGTAACGGTAATAAAGATAGGAGAGAGGGAGAGGGGTGTAGAGCTACGCGCTTAGCGGTTTCTTCACCCTGTCGCCCTCCTCTCTCTCTCTCCGCCCTGAGAACAGCGAAGTGTTCTTTGCGCGAAAAAACCACGGACAGGAGGGGAGGGGAGAGGCAAAATTCCGCCGACGGTAATCAGGCGTAATTGCGCGCGGAAATGCAAAACATAATCACCGGGGGGATTCCTATTTTTCCAACTTCTTCCACAAAGGGAACCAAAAGGGAAGGAGGAAGGGGCAGGGGAGGGGGAAGGGCCGGTCATGCGAGATTCGTAATTACGCCGCGTAATTACCAGATAACAGATAGGCCGGCGACTATCCTCGTTTTTCTTTCGCCACACGTCGGGAAAACGTGCCGCCGTCATTGGGTGCAAAGCGCCCATGCCGCCCGTCTAAATCTTCCGGGCGCAACGAAAAAGGGGGCACTTCTGCTAAGTGAATTTTAAAGCGGCTCGCAGAGAAGCCGTTAGCGGTGGAAATTTGAGGCTGTTGATAACGACCGCATTACGACCACTTTAAACGATCGATGAAGTTTTGATAACGACCTCCGTGAATACCAAGGCTGAAGTGAGGCAACGTCCACAGTGTGTTTATAGAAACTTAACTAAAACAATCGAATATATCTAATATTAGAAAAATGACGATTATATCAAAATTTAAAATATTTGAACAATATCAAATAATAATATCACAGGATAGATACTTGGTATTTAATATTAATTCTTATTTTGCGATAATGTTCTTCGATATGCAAAATTAAAAGCTTAAGGTGAAACCACACTACTATAGCGAATGCCGATTGAATTGGGATTGTAACGATTGGCAATTACTTTTACCAATCAGAGCAAAGCAGTCACCGATTGAAATTAGCAGTTGCCGTTTAGACAACTTTCTAATCTAATCGCTCTATTCTAATCGCCAATTAATCGGCAATTGCTATAGTGTTATTTGGCCTTTACGTGTATATCTATTATATAGAGAATTTTCTTTTTTCTGTAAAAGCAACCCTATATGTATATATATATATATATATATATATATGGAAAGAACAATTTTGCTGAATCCAGATCTGAAAATAATTTTTGTTTAATAAGCAAAATTATTTTGTGCGAAAGTCAAAATGATTGTTAGAATATCAACACGTTTTATAGCAATCAGCTTATCAGTTTTAACATTCCAACAAATTATTTTGGTGATTCAATAAAATATTATTTTCAGATCTGTTTTTAGTAAAATTTTTAGGTCTTTCAATAAA
The DNA here is from genome assembly GCF_000956235.1 of Wasmannia auropunctata. Classification (NCBI taxonomy): domain Eukaryota; kingdom Metazoa; phylum Arthropoda; class Insecta; order Hymenoptera; family Formicidae; genus Wasmannia; species Wasmannia auropunctata. Next base: position 1,716 of record NW_012051230.1, read on the forward strand.
ATCGTTCTTTCCGTGTATATCTTCTTTTGATTAAAACGCGATAGATCCCTTTTGGAAATAAACAACCCCCTTTGCGTCCGTCCGTTTCACTGGCAAATCGTTTGCAAACTTTTTCGGCGGTTCATACGAAACCCCCGATGCGTTGATTCGCGTGAATCCACTGATGATTACCGACGCCTGCCCATGTCCCGCGTGAAAATCCGATTAGATCCGGTTTAAAATCGATGGTGACCAGCGCGGCGCGGGGGGATCCGCGGGGAGTCGCGACGGACACGAACCGTGTACCGGCGAGGGGCAGCGCGCGGCGGCCGTGCTGGACAGTTTTGAGGGAGCGTGTTTGAACTCGGCCGAAGGGCGGATGGAACGTGTGGAACGGGGGCAGGGGAGAGAGAGAGAGAGAGAGAGAGAGAGAGAGAGAGAGAGAGAGAGACAGAGAGCGAAAGGAGAGCGAAAAAGAGAGAAGAAAAAAGCCGAGAGAGATCGCGTCAATGCCGCTCAAGTGATCTCTCATGAATTGCGCTTTGCTTTATACGCCATTGTTGGCTTTGTTTTGAGGTAACAAAATAGAAAACGCGTTTCATACGCGACCGCCATTCTAGTCAATTAGAGACCATGTGATCTCTTAGATGAATCCACCAAAGTAGGATGTTTCTTTAAATTTTTAACACAATTATGACTTTGCAAGTTGAAATCTGTTTTCATGTAACATTTAATTCTACTTTGAATTTCTCTTCATTCAAATTGAAAATATCAGTGTAAGTTAGTCTAACACATCTTTACAAGAATTAGAGAAAAAAAATTAAGAAGCTAAAGTTTCTAATTTCTTCAGCTTTAAAATTAATTTTTCTAAATTAAAAAAAAAATGATTTAAATGATTATTGCTGCATTGAAATCTTTAATTCTTGCTGACACCGTCTCAATTTGTTGTCATACCAGTACGAATCTAGGAAGACGAGAAAATAGTCGATCTAAATCGGACACGCCCCGTGCCGTTACGGAGAGGCTCGGCTTGCCCCCGATATAATTTATTCGGACAATAAGCATGCGCCTAACAGGCGCTCTACCCTCCGCCGTGCCGCGGGCATCAGTGTCAGGCACGGTGATGAGCCCCTCAATGACAGCGACCAACATAATCTGTTCCCATCAGCCAAGTAGACATAATGGACGCATCAGCAGCGGGAAGCGACAATGGGTGCCGGATAGCATTTTACAGGAGCGCGCGGTGGTTGCGCCTAGAATTGACGGGGGTGGTAAAGGGAGGGTGACTATACTGAGTGGGCTCCCGTGCGAAGGGGACGATGGGGTGAGATCGTCGTCGTCGCCGTCGTTTCCTAATAGTGGCACGCTTAAAACGCGCGCGGATGCAGGCGCGTAACGCAACGCGACGCGACGCATCGCATTCGGCCCGCACCTCAGGCTCAGACTCACCGGCGCGGCGGCGGCGGCGCTTTATTAAATTCCTGACGCGAAACGCCCGGCACGTGCAAATATTCGTGCGCCGAAGTGAGACGTGCAATTCGGGGTGTGCTTGCTTACGACGGGCGCGATAAACTCAACTAAGCGCCCCGAATTGCGAGAGCCGAGTCGCGCGAGAAGCCGTGGCAGAGTCGCGGGAACGCGCCCAGCTGCCGGATTCCCTTGTTGCCCGATGCGATCCGGCAAAATAATGGTAGAGAAGATCCGTGTGCACACGGTATTCCGAAGCAATCACTTTCAAACATTCCGTGGATGCTGAAAAGGGTATAATATAGATAAATAGAAAAAGATATATGAAAAAAGTTGTCACTACACTGAGAGAAAAGATATACTAATGGTAACAAAAACAGAGAATTATTCACAAAAGTCAAGTTTTATTCTAAAATTTTGTTAAAATAGCAAAATATATAATTAAATAAGCAAAATTTGGTATAATTTTTGATTTAACAACACAATTTTATTTGGTTACTCACATTTTGTACACATCAGTAATATAAAATTGGGTTGCAATTACAAAATAAGTTTTCTTTTAGTAAGTTCAACAAAATAATGTAATTATTTTGGTAATTTTATTCAATAAATTCAACGAATTAATATCGACGTGCTA
>NW_012051231.1:0-691 GCF_000956235.1 Wasmannia auropunctata
TTATACTAAAATGTAAACAATGACCTTTTGAACGATTCAAATACAATCTTAAAATGCTCTATATATATTATATATAGACTTGTTATATAGTCGACAAAAAAATATATGATTGCACGCTTGCGTAACGTCGACGATGTTGCAAGCGATTGCAATTGAATCGTTCTGTAAAAAAAACTACGGAGTTCAGTAGAAGAGGCATACTGGAAATTCGGGCGCATCCGCACATCATCATTCTCCCTCCCGACGATGACGACGACGACGACGATGACAACGACAACAACGTGCAGGAAGAGATACATCTCCAGCCGCCGTTGTTACCGACCTCGACCATCCAAGATTCTGATAACGACCTTCTGTTGGCGTCAATGAAAGCTATTGACAGCAAGGTTCAACCATTTGAGGAACGCGAGGATACATTGTTTACCGATTACGGGAAACAATATGAGCGCGATGTCACTCCGCCCGACAGCGCCAATATCGACGAGGATTTCATGCATAACGTAAGATCGTCGATGCTGCCGGCGCCGGAGAAATCACCACTCATAGACTTCCTCGGAGATGACAGGGAATCATCGAGGGAGGACAAGATTAAGAATATTACGGATGATGACTCATGGAACATGGTGGAGAGAACAGATCTGAAGCGGGAACAAGCGAGGGTATTCGAGCCGCCGACGAAACCGCTGCCTCC
>NW_012051232.1:0-397 GCF_000956235.1 Wasmannia auropunctata
TCAGGGAAGATGGTGTAAAAAGATCGCTGCAACACCCGTACACGGGACCATACCGGATCATCCGCAGAGAGAACGAACAGCTGTACATCATCCACGTCAACGGCAGAGACGTCGCACTATCCACGGAGAGGTTAAAACCAGCCTACTTACCCTGCGATTATGAAGTACCCGAACGGCCACAGGAGGAACCGCACGAAAACGTGACTAGGGCATATAGCAATCCAAAAAAGACTAGCTGTGATATAAAAGTACAATTTGCATCTATATACATAGATACTTAAGGGGGAGTAGTGTAGGGTTGAGAACACATACACATGCACTTCCGTTTCTTTACATATATACTCCATGGCTACGCCATATTGTCGCCATTATCGATAACAGAGTTGCTATCTACAAA
>NW_012051233.1:0-656 GCF_000956235.1 Wasmannia auropunctata
TATTCCATAAAAATTGTTTTTCCTTCTTTAAGTCATAAATGTATACTTGTATGAAAGATTTGATATCAATATGTGATGCCAAGTTAGAATTCCATAAAAATTGCATTACCTTACTGAAATTATAAATATATTACTTATATGAAAGATTTGATATCAATAAATGGCGCCAAGTTATAATCCCATAAAAATTACGTTACGTTATCCTACTTAAGTCACATATGTATGTATATCATTTGTATACAAAATTTAATATTGAATTTGATATGGATTGTTCTTAATAAGTGATCCCAAGTTATAATCCCTCAAGTTACATTTATTTTCAAAGGAGGTATTAAAGTTTTAAATTGCGCTAATTACAAAGAGAATCTCGTTATCTTGTAACAACTGCCGTTATTCCGTCGCACGGAGTAGCTCGTCGGAAAACGGGCGACGAAATTGGCTCAGGGCGGATAAGGAAGAGCAATTAACGTAACTCGGATTTTAATATGTACAAAAGAAACGAGTTTATTTAAATGCTAGGATTTGATACATTTTGGTACGCGCGGACGGACGTTATATACACATATGTACAGGATTAGCGCGAGCGCCGGCGAGTGCCCATCGGGTGTGCACGTGCCGGCGTGTGACGTCGGTAGGCGCGCGGTAGGCGCGGTAGG
>NW_012051234.1:0-362 GCF_000956235.1 Wasmannia auropunctata
TTTGTATAAAAGATCTGATATCAATAAATGGCGCCAAGTTAAAATTCCATAAAAATTGTTTTTCCTTCTTTAAGTCATAAATGTATATTACTTGTATGAAAGATTTGATATCAATATGTGATGCCAAGTTAGAATTCCATAAAAATTGCATTACCTTACTGAAATTATAAGTATATTACTTATATGAAAGATTTGATATCAATAAATGGCGCCAAGTTATAATCCCATAAAAAATTACGTTACGTTATCCTACTTAAGTCACATATGTATGTATATCATTTGTATACAAAATTTAATATTGAATTTGATATGGATTGTTCTTAATAAGTGATACCAAGTTATAATCCCTCAAGTTACATTTA
>NW_012051235.1:0-372 GCF_000956235.1 Wasmannia auropunctata
AATAAAACCTAAGCGGTACATCTATTATTGTACAAAATTGAACAATGAAACCTAAGCGGTACATCTATTATCGAACAAAATTTGATGTTTATGATCTTCTTTTTAACAAAAAACAGGTGTACAAAATTAAACAATAAAACCTAAGCGGTACATCTATTATTTCTTCAAAATAAAACCTAAATGCTATTTCTTTTGGTACTTTAAATACCGATCTCTATTTTAGTGAAATATATATATATATATATATATATTATTTGTATAAAAGATCTGATATCAATAAATGGCGCCAAGTTAAAATTCCATAAAAATTGTTTTTCCTTCTTTAAGTCATAAATGTATATTACTTGTATGAAAGATTTGATATCAATATGA
>NW_012051236.1:0-525 GCF_000956235.1 Wasmannia auropunctata
AAATTAAATTTTAATATTCCGGAGGAAGATGAAAATGTAATGGATTGGATTCATTTAGAACCTCAAAAAAGCAAACATGTTAATGCGTGTGACGCGGTACCTATAATAGCGTGCTCCTCGAACGAAATTTGATGTTTATGATTTCCTTTTCGAACAAAGAACAGTTGTACAAAATTGAACAATGAGACCTAAGCGGTATATCTATTATCGAACAAAATTTGATGTTTATGATCTTCTTTTTCGAACAAAAAACAGGTGTACAAAATTAAACAATAAAACCTAAGCGGTACATCTATTATTGTACAAAATTGAACAATGAAACCTAAGCGGTACATCTATTATCGAACAAAATTTGATGTTTATGATCTTCTTTTTAACAAAAAACAGGTGTACAAAATTAAACAATAAAACCTAAGCGGTACATCTATTATTTCTTCAAAATAAAACCTAAATGCTATTTCTTTTGGTACTTTAAATACCGATCTCTATTTAGAGAAATATATATATATATATATATTATTTGTA
>NW_012051237.1:0-655 GCF_000956235.1 Wasmannia auropunctata
TGGATCACATAAAAGTATTTTGTAATTTCAAAGACAATTTCAATCTATTTTGTATTAGAAATTCTAAAGAAATTATTAATCTCAAATTCTTGGCAACAATTAATAGTAACTTAAATTTTTCTCATATGACAATTAGCGACACTAATTATTTTCGTCAAGTTTCAAGTAACATCAAGTAATCAGAGTCAAATCTCACATTGGTAAATAGATTTCTCGTATGGTTGATACAGGACAATAACACTGTTAAAGAGTGTAAGAGAGCAAAACAACTTTTCTTTCACTCTTTAAAAGAGAGAGAACTGTTGGAGGGGAAATTTAATAATATTGTAATTGAAAGATTAAATTAAAAAGGATTTTGTATTTCGAACAAGTATTTTGTATTTCAAATAAAAACTAAAGTATTTTGTATTTTAAATCGAAAGATTGAAAGTATTTTATATTTTGTAATTCAAATATTAAGGTTGCCAGTATTTTGTATTTTAAATACTTTAATGATGTATTTTGCCCAGCTCTGTCTGTAAAAACCGAAGGAAAGAGACAATTAAATACTATAATGTAACAAAACTTAAAAATCTCGTCTTTTAATTTTTCAGGAAATACAGCATTAGAAAAATGGACTGCCAATTCTTTACGTCGTGCCGGCCTATGTGCAGAT
>NW_012051238.1:0-659 GCF_000956235.1 Wasmannia auropunctata
AACCATCCCTTCAAAAAAATCAGTTTTTTCTTCCGACGTGAATATCGTCGAAACTATGAGAGGTAGAAAAATGTTTAGATCAAAATTAAATGGCATGAAGTGAACTTTATGATAGTAGTAACAAAAAAATTTTTTTAATTTTTAAATGTTTCCCCCACTACTTCACTTTTTTTTAATTTTAAATTTTTTTGTGATCAAATTAAAGGTTATTTTAATACGAATTTAACCATGTGTGATAAAGTTATTTTCCAAAGTATCATTTTCAAGAAATAATTACAAACTTACGCTGCGCGCATCCAGCAATTCTTCACGTAGCACATTCTGCTCGCATTTTCTGCATTTAACAAAGGATAACAATGAAAGGAAATCTATTTCCGCAATATTCTGCGAATGTATAATTATAAATCGTTTTTATTGCGTACGGCTAGACAATGCTTACGAAGCAAAATTTTAATATCGTAAGGTCAAGTCAAATCGATGTAAACAACTTGTCACAATTTGGGAACAGCCTGTACATATATATAATCACGGAAGTTTCTTATCGCACAGATATTGCGAAGCATTTGAATATGTAAATAAGTTTATGTAATCGCGTCTTGTAGTTCATATAAATATGTCCGAGCGAGCTAGTGTTGTAAGTCTGTCTCTTATACACATCT
>NW_012051239.1:0-409 GCF_000956235.1 Wasmannia auropunctata
GACAAAACTAGCGCCAGCGTAAAAGATGCTTTCCAGCGCGTACTTGCGAGAAGCGAGGGACGAGTGCCCGTATATCTGCAAACGGACAAGGGCAAGGAATTTATCGGTCGGACGTTGCAGGCATTTCTGAAAGAAAACGACATTCGTTTTCGTGTAGTGCGCAATCCGGATGTCAAAGCCGCCATCGTCGAGCGCTTCAACAGAACGTTGAAAGAGCAAATGTGGCGGTATTTCACACATAAAAATACACGTCGTTACTTCGATGTTTTACAGGATATCGTGCGAGCTTACAATTACACGCGACACCAGAATACATCCGGACGACCGTTACGAGAGAAAACGCACGTATCGCACGCGAAAATATAACTCGTCGTTGGCCGAAGAGCAAAATGTCGAGCGAGTACCATGG
>NW_012051240.1:0-553 GCF_000956235.1 Wasmannia auropunctata
TATTGTAAAGTCGATTTTTATAAAGTATTGACTGTCTAGTCAATACAAAACAGCGGCTGCAAACAACATACTAGCAGTATGGTAGAGATATTTTTGTAAGTTTTGGCTGTTTTTTGTAAGAGTCGCACGCTGAGAGTCGACAGATTTTTCCCCACATCAAGAACTAAAAATTTTTTTTTTCTCGAAAACGAGGCAAAACACGTTCTTGGGGTTTTTTTCCTAACATGTAGGAAAACTGAAAGTATATAAAAAATATTTTTTTCAGATTTTTTCGACTCTCTCCCCGATTGTTAAAAAAATTGTTAAAAAGTTTATTGTTAAATAAACAATGGAAAACAAAACATTTTTGGAATCTTCATTTTTTTCTCGTAAACTAGAACATTTTTCGCGTATTTTGAAAAAAAAGCAGTTAGCTAGCATTATTAGTAACAGAGCTATGAATTTTTGAAAAATAAAGTAGTCTAATTTTTAATTGTTTATATCTCGATTAATTTTGCAATAAGAAAAAAATCCTTTGGCACAAAATTCTATCTTCCAAAGTACTACCTTTGTG
>NW_012051241.1:0-2837 GCF_000956235.1 Wasmannia auropunctata
TTGAAAACAGGAAATCAGTCCGATCAGCTGATTGTCACGGGGTGATCAGCTGACAACTGACCAGATGTTGTCGCCGAAACCATCTGGTCCCCGGATGTTTGTTATCTTGTTTATGCGAAACAAAACGCGCATCTGGTCCAAAGAAAAGGTCGCTGGGAACGCTCATTTTTCCCAGTAATCGCGCAGATTTAACGATGAGTTTTGAACATTCCGCCCGCCTCGTCAGTGAGCTGACGAAATAGCGATGACTTTAAGGAAACTCTGGATGTACATTGCTTCACACGTCGCGTTCTCGGTGTTGCAGCTTAGGGAGTTACCTGGCGCGCAAATTGTTTGATCATTTTAATCCATGGGTGGCGTCACTTGGCAGCAGCGGCACAATCTTGCATGCCGGTCTCACGAGCGTGGTGGTGGCCGTTCGCACGGTGACCACCCGCACCTGGCCGTCTTGTCCTGGATGGACGTCCACGATTCTGGCCAAAGGCCACTTAGTGGGGGGAACTTGTTCCCCGCGAACGAGGCACAAATCTCCGACTTGCAGGTTGGCCTCCGTTTTCCACCATTTCGACCGGACGTTGAGTGCCTGGAGGTACTCGCGCGACCATCTGTGCCAGAAATGGTCTCTCATCTGCTGGAGGAGTTGCCACCGGGACAGGCGATTCGTTGACTCCGCTGCGAGCGATGGCTCTGGGATGGCGTTGAGTGCAGTGCCCACAAGGAAGTGGCCAGGCGTGAGCGCCGCGAGATCCTCAGGGTCGTCTGAAAGCGCAAGCAAGGGGCGTGAATTGAGACAGGCCTCAACCTGTGCGAGGAAAGTCGATAGTTCCTCGAAGGTGAGGGTGCTGTCCCCGATGACCCTCCGAAGGTGGTGCTTCGTGGCCTTGACTGCCGCCTCCCAGATGCCGCCGAAATGCGGCGCCGCTGGCGGGTTGAACCGCCACTGCACGCCCTCGGCTCCGATCGCATCAGCAATGGCGCGCTCTCGGGCCGCGTCGCGGAAGAAGCCTCGAAGTTGCGCGTCAGCGCCCACAAAATTGGTGCCCCTGTCACTGTACATAACGCTGCACAGCCCGCGTCTGGACACGAATCGCCGGAACGCCGCCAGAAACGCCTCGGTGGAGTAGTCCGACGCGACCTCGATGTGTACCGCTCGTGTGCTGAGGCACACGAAGATCGCTAGAAATCCTTTGTAGGCCTTTTGTCCGCGACCCTTCGAAGTTCGCAGCCAGACGGGACCCGCGTAATCTACTCCTGTGTGAGTGAAGGCGCGGGATACCTTGACGCGAGGTGGTGGCAGGTCGCCCATCCGAGGGCGCGGGGATGCCGCCCGCCATCGCACGCATGGGAGGCAGCGATGGATAAGTTGTCGCACTGCCATTCGACCTCCTGGAACCCAAAACCGCTGGCGCAATGTTCCGAGCGTGAGCTGCACCCCGCCATGCAGCGTTCGCCGATGGCATGCATCCACCACTAGCGTGGTTAGACGCGATTCCCGAGGGAGGATGATGGGGTGCTTCTCGTCAGGGCTCAAGACGGCATGTTTCAGTCGCCCTCCGACTCTGAGCAGCCCATGACTGTCCAGGAATGGGTTCAGTCGACTGAGCCTGCTGTGCTTGGACGGTAACTCGCCTCGCTCGATTGCCCTCAGTTCAGGCGTGAACCATGCAGTCTGCACTGCGACGATCCATGCCCGCTCGGCCTCGTCAAGTTCCCCGGGTGCCAGGGCATCTGAAACAGCACAGGTTGCGGAGTTGCGCTGCTTGCGTAACCACCGGCGGCACCAGGCGGTGACTCTCAGAAGTCGGCGGAGTTCCGAAAAACGGAGCAGTAGGTCCGGGTCCTCGGGAGTGGTGACGGCGTGCACTCGCGCGCGCCGCTCTGGTAGATCCTCGTCATGGATTGCTTCCGGGGTGTTGGTCCACTGGAAGTTGCCGGTTTTGAGCCATCCCGGTCCCTCCCACCACAAGGGGTGTTGCAGGAGTTCACTCGGAAGTAGGCCCCGGGACGCGCAGTCGGCCGGGTTCTCCTCGCCGGATACATGATGCCAGAGCGCATCAGGCAGCGCTCGTTGTATCTCAGCGACCCGGTTGGCGACGTACGTCGTCCATCTTGAGGGGTGTCCGCGAATCCAGGCCAACGTCACTGTGGAATCGGACCACAGGTGGACACCCGTCACCGGGACATCCAGGGAGTCCTGCATTCGCTCAATCAGCCGCACCAGGAGTGCCGCAGCGCTCAGCTCTAAGCGGGGGAGTGATACCTGTCGGAGAGGCGACACCCGCGTTTTTGCCTGCAGCAGCGAGACTCGACTCTCGCCCCGATCATCGACGACTCGCAGGTAAAGGACAGCCGCGTATGCCCGCTCCGAGGCATCCGCGAATCCGTGGAGCTCCGCGCTCTGATGGGCTCTTCCGATGCCGAGCCAGCGCGGCACTCGCACCTTCTCCAACAGTGGGAGCTCTCCCCGGAAGCGCCGCCAAGCGAGATCGTCCTCCGCGGACACGGGTTGGTCCCACTCGATCCTCTGCTGCCACAAGGTTTGCATGGTCATCTTGGCTTGCACAACGACCGGCGCCAGCCATCCGAGAGGGTCGTAAAGACGAGCCGTGTCTGATAGCACGGAGCGCTTCGTCACGCGCTCCTTGCGGTCACAAGGCTGCACTCGATAGGCGAACGTGTCCTTGCGCGGATGCCATTGCAGGCCCAACATAGAGTGACCTGCGTCAGCTTCCCACTCCAGCAGGCCACTCTGTCGATGCTCCATCGGGATGTCCTTCAGCAAATCGTCCTCGTTCGAGGACCACTTCCGCAATGGAAAGCCGCCCGCCGTGCATAGC
>NW_012051242.1:0-457 GCF_000956235.1 Wasmannia auropunctata
CCACAAGGTTTGCATGGTCATCTTGGCTTGCACAACGACCGGCGCCAGCCATCCGAGAGGGTCGTAAAGACGAGCCGTGTCTGATAGCACGGAGCGCTTCGTCACGCGCTCCTTGCGGTCACAAGGCTGCACTCGATAGGCGAATGTGTCCTTGCGCGGATGCCATTGCAGGCCCAACATAGAGTGACCTGCGTCAGCTTCCCACTCCAGCAGACCACTCTGTCGATGCTCCATCGGGACATCCTTCAGCAAGTCGTCCGCATTCGAGGACCACTTCCGCAATGGAAAGCCGCCCGCCGTGCATAGCTGTGTCAGCTCATCACGCAAGCGTCGACCCTCGGTCACCGTGTCGGCCCCCGTGAGGATGTCATCTACGTAGATGTTCCGCAGGAGCACCGCAGCGGCCACAGGATGGCGGTCCTTCTCGTCGTTGGCGAGCTGTCGGAGCGTCCTGATG
>NW_012051243.1:0-456 GCF_000956235.1 Wasmannia auropunctata
ATTTAATAACCTTCAATCTTCATGAGAGGTTTTTTCTACGTAAAAGTATCCAAATCCGAAATATTTCCGAAAAAAGTGCGAAAAATTGATTCATTCTTGAAATGACCAAAAATACAACTTCCTTAAAAAATTTCTATCTCAGAAAAGATTTATCGTTTAATATTAAAAAAATAAAAAACCAAATTGTTCATCATTTTGCTAGATTTCTTTTTGATAATAACCAGTATTTTGATAAACTCAATACTTTCAGAGTTGCATTTTTGAAACCCGCATTTTCGTCATTTTTTCGAAGGCAAAAAGTTACGCAAATACATGGACGGTCACTTTTTTAGTATGTTATATAAAATGCCATTTCAAACGACTTTCTGCCAACAAATCTTCATTTACAATTTTGCCGTTAAAAACTATATTTTTTCTAAACGGAAATACTGGAACTTTTAGATAGTAACTAGTAAA
>NW_012051244.1:0-473 GCF_000956235.1 Wasmannia auropunctata
AAAAAATAAATTTTGGAGAGTGGTACACAAAGCTATTAGGATTGTATATAAATACGTATAAGCTTTGAGAAAATATGAAGAATATTAAATATATAAGAATATTATTTGTTCAAATTCGATTACATACTTGATAAATAAACACTGATTTTAACGTAAATTGAGAGTCCCTTAATATCTTTAAAACGTCGTATTTTGGCAAGTATTTATCGCACGTGGTTCAATAACTAAACAATTTTGCAAAAAATTTAAAAACCTTATTATTTCATAATATGTACTTTCTACATATGGATAGCCATATCCGACATATTTACGAAAAACGTTAACAAATAAAACGAAGTTTAGAAATAAAATAAAACATTTAAAAAATCGTATCTCGGAAAATATTGGCCGTACGATGATGAATGAAAGACGATTTTGTAGATAATTTAATAACCTTCAATCTTCATGAGAGGTTTTTTCTACGTAAAAGTATC
>NW_012051245.1:0-421 GCF_000956235.1 Wasmannia auropunctata
ATGTAGAGAAAGGTTCATTCTATCATATTAATATAGTTTAATCATAATAAGTAGTTGTTTAGAAACAGGAATGTCTAAATTGTGGAAACTGTGCCAACGAGCCCCGGTCTCCCCTACTAAAAGTCCTGGCCGTCCACGTGTTTGCGTAACTTTTCCAAAAACTGTCCAAAATGCTGTTTTTTTTTACATATCTTTGAAAGTATTGATTTTATCGAAATAAAGGTTATTATCAAAAACAAACCTGGCAAAATTACGAACAATTTGGTTTTTTTGTTGAAGATGGTAAGATACTTTCCGAGATAGAATTTTTTTAAGGAAGTTGTATTTGTGATCATTTCTTCTCGAAGCTGTTTTTCAAAAAATAAATTTTGGAGAGTGGTACACAAAGCTATTAGGATTGTATATAAATACGTATAAGCTT
>NW_012051246.1:0-616 GCF_000956235.1 Wasmannia auropunctata
ATGAGATTACTCCAGGATGGAACCTTTTCTCTTGGATCGAATGTCTACCTACATGGAATCAAGGTTAATCAGACAAACATTCATCCCATTACCTTGGCTGGAAGAATTAACAATGATGGGAGCTGCAAAGGAACACAATACTCTAATCCTTACGGAACCTGGGACGACGTTATCGTCCAAGGTGTTGCCAAAATTACGCTGAAAACCTCATTTGTACCGGTCAAGCTTAATACCGGGCACATCATTCTCAAATCCGGAACCACTTGTCCACTCAAGGACGGGTTCTGTATTGATTCCGATGACGGATATTCCTACTGGAAGCCAGTACCAACTTCGTCCTGTGACTTCCACCAATATGATGTCTTATACGAGGGATCCACTGCCAAAATTTATGACAGTGATCCAAAAGCAATCTCTCCAATCATCTACAGCCTGACTACTGAGGACATCACTTTTGCTTTAACAAAGACCAAGGAATTACCATTGTGGTTATACACTGTACCGCACGGAACACCCGAAGTTATTCATAGTCGAGACAAAACGAGGAAATGCTATTCCTCACAAAGCAGAAATCCCTATGAACAACCTCGATTTATTTTCATACATGAACTCTAAA
>NW_012051247.1:0-487 GCF_000956235.1 Wasmannia auropunctata
GAGGTTTCCACAATAGAATAGGAAACTCCAGAAATAACGCATGAGGATCATAGACCTCTCTGTAAGATTTTACCTAATTGTGTCCGTACCAATATAAGTTTTACTTTCAATAGTGGACACCTTTGTTCGAACTGTAAAAATATCTATTTACCCTGTGATTCAAATCATGAATTAAGCCAAAAAACGGTACATTGGCACGAATTGGTGTACGGTTACCAAACGCCCTACACATGCAATAAATGCAAGAAATCTTTAAGAATAATACAAGAAGTTAAGAGTTGCGACTCATGTTTGAAGAATTACCCTACGTATCTTAGTAAACTTAAGAAAGAATGTGAAATAAATAACATTGATTCGAGTCAAATTAGAACTGTTATTTACGATGTAAACAAACAATATCTCTCTGGAATAATCACTCATAGAAATTTGTAAATTTTCACAATGGCAAATAATCCATACCCCACCAGGCGTTTGCTAGACCTGTGTG
>NW_012051248.1:0-647 GCF_000956235.1 Wasmannia auropunctata
GCCTTATCCAGGAATCCCCCTGAAATATCTACCTTTCCATTGAGGACTATAGACGAGGAAGGATATTCCTCCGATGAATCGTTATTTACGGATCCTCGAAAGAAACGTGCTCCAAGTCCTATGACAATGTCATCGCCTAGAACTTCTCCAATTGAGCGGGTTTCCAAATTAAGATCTCCGGTACCAACCTCAGGTATAATAATTGAAGAATATGACGAAGACGCTAAATTCAACAACTACGGTAACGAATATGAAAATGGGAGAGAATCACTATATACTGATTCATTAGAACATGAGAATAGGAGTGAAACTTTAATTGATGCGGATGATGAAAGTAGAAATAGTCATTCATATGAAGATATATTTGACAACGATAATGTCCCGTTCGAACAGGCCCCTCCTGTACCTCGACGAACCTCAAGTAAAATTAATATAATAGAATTCCGAGGGAATCTACTAGATAAAACGGACAATCATGTGATTTTCGTTTATATGAACGGAAATCCCTTCGACGACGGAGCAAAGGAATATGAAAAGCAAAATTTATTGCCAAAATATACTAATTTGTCGTACGAAAGGGCAAACGTGCGCAATATAAAAGGGAAATGCGTTTTAATATCCCTTCCCATTAAATTAAATTATAGAAC
>NW_012051249.1:0-424 GCF_000956235.1 Wasmannia auropunctata
TACCTATTGCTTATACTTCACGAGTATTGAATAAAGCTGAACAAAACTATTCGACCATAGAGAAAGAATGTTTAGCAATTGTGTCATTGTACGAACCATTTCAGGCCTTATTTATATGGAAACAAATTTATTATCACGACAGATCATAAGCCTTTAGTGTGGCTTCATTCTGTTAAGGATCCTTCTTCTCGCTTATGGAGATGGAGAACCAAATTAGCCGAATACGATTACGAAATTCAATATGAAAAAGGAAAATTAAATAGTAATGCTGATGCCTTATCCAGGAATCCCCCTGAAATATCTACCTTTCCATTGAGGACTATAGACGAGGAAGGATATTCCTCCGATGAATCGTTATTTACGGATCCTCGAAAGAAACGTGCTCCAAGTCCTATGACAATGTCATCGCCTGGAACTTCTCCAA
>NW_012051250.1:0-810 GCF_000956235.1 Wasmannia auropunctata
CTTTTGGATTAAAAAACGCTCCTTCCACATTTCAACGACTCATGAATGATGTACTTTCTGGATTGCAAGGAAATGAACTTTTTGTCTATATGGATGATATCGTGATATATGCACGATCATTAAAAGAACACGAAATTAAATTTAATAGATTGATGAAACGACTAAGAGAAGCCAATCTGAAACTACAACCAGATAAATGTGAATTCTTACGACGCGAAGTCGCTTATTTAGGCCACAAAATATGTGTTGATGGAGTAAGGCCCGACCCCGCGAAGGTCGAAGCCGTTATTAATTTTCCTATTCCTAAAAATCCAAAGAATATAAAACAATTTTTGGGATTAGCAGGATACTATAGAAGATTTATACCAAACTTTTCAAAGATCGCAAAACCTTTAACGGACTTATTAAAAAAGGATGCTAAATTCATATGGCTTTCAAAACATACGGAAGCTTTTGAAATTCTGAAATCTGCTTTGTGTTCAAACCCTATTTCAATATCCAGATTTCCATAAACCTTTTCAATTGACAACTGATGCATCTGAATATGCGGTAGGCGGAGTGTTGAGTCAAAAACACGGAACCGATGATTTACCTATTGCTTATACTTCACGAGTATTGAATAAAGCTGAACAAAACTATTCGACCATAGAGAAAGAATGTTTAGCAATTGTGCATTGTACGAACCATTTCAGGCCTTATTTATATGGAAACAAATTTATTATCACGACAGATCATAAGCCTTTAGTGTGGCTTCATTCTGTTAAGGATCCTTCTTCTCGCTTATGGAGATGGAGAACCAAATTAGCCGAA
>NW_012051251.1:0-712 GCF_000956235.1 Wasmannia auropunctata
GCCTCGATCGTCTGAACGACGAGGAAAAAAATAATATTTTATCGTTAGTGGCGCAGAATGCAGACAGATTTCATCTGCCTGAGGAGAAATTGGAAGCCACCAACGCAGCAGAACATTATATACCCACTGATAACGATGTGCCAATTCACACAAAACAATATAGATTTCCTCCGGTTCATAAAACCGAAAAAACCAGACTCATCCGGAGAAAGGAGATGGAGAATGGTCATCGACTATCGGAATTTAAATGAAAAAACTATTGGCGATGCTTATCCGCTCCCCAATATAACAGACATATTAGATCAACTTGGAAGTGCAAAATATTTTTCAATTCTTGACCTTGCATCAAGTTTTTATCAAATCCCTATGGCACCGAAGGATGCCCCGAAAACCGCTTTTTCAACACCTTACGGACACTATCAATTTAAGAGGATGCCTTTTGGATTAAAAAACGCTCCTTTTACATTCCAACGACTCATGAATGATGTACTTTCTGGATTGCAAGGAAATGAACTTTTTGTCTATATGGATGATATCGTGATATACGCACGATCATTAAAAGAACACGAAATTAAATTTAATAGATTTGATGAAACGACTAAGAGAAGCCAATCTGAAACTACAACCAGATAAATGTGAATTCTTACGACGCGAAGTCGCTTATTTAGGCCACAAAATATGTGTCGATGGAGTAAGGCCCGACCCCGNGAAG
>NW_012051252.1:0-1026 GCF_000956235.1 Wasmannia auropunctata
GTTTTCTTCAGGACCGAAATGCTACGATCAATTATAAAAATAAATGTCTGCAATACGATAACTCCAGCATACCATTCTCAGAAAATGCAATTATATGTATTGGGAAAAGATCCATTTCTCCCTTTTACATTTTTATTACGAATCCGGAGAAACAACACGGATATATACCGCGTGTAACTCCGACGGAAGGAATATATTTTGGAGAAGCTGTTGTAACCAATGTGAATGGCAAAGCTTATCTGCCAATAATAAATACAACAGAATCTGATTATAAGATGGAAATACCATCCATCGAACTAGAAGAGTATGATACTAATATTAACGATGAGCCAGATAATCATTATCTGAATCTTCAACCTTTGAATCTTGAATCCAGTGACACCAGTGAGACCTTAGGGCACACTGCGGATGTTGCTAAAACTGCCGAATCCTTAGGGCAAACGGTGGTAATCTCTGAATCTGTTTCTAATTCTGATGATACTCGCGAGAAGAGTGATCATCTTTGTCTCTCTGAATCTGATGGTGTTCTTAAACTGAACGACCATTCTTCTTCTAATTCTGGTGATATTCTAAATAAGAATGATCATCCCTATACCTCTGAATCTGATGGTGCTTTTGAGGAAAGCGACCATCCTGCTACTTCTAATTCTGATGATACTCTTGAGCAGAGTGATCATCCTTGTTTCTCTGAATCCGATGGTGTTCTTGAGAAGAACGACCATCCTTGTATTACAAAAGAGTCCGACGGTACTCTCTATGTGCAAAACCGTATGAGCATAACTGAGCAGCCAGTTGAAACCTTAGGGCAAACATTGGCAATTGCTTTTTCTAATCCTATTTATGATCTTACCACCGATGCGCACTCTGATGAACGCACGGAAAAGGTAATTAAGCTATTACGCCTCGATCGTCTGAACGACGAGGAAAAGAATAATATTTTATCGTTAGTGGCGCAGAATGCAGACAGATTTCATCTGCCTGAGGAGAAATTGGAAGCCACCAACGCAGCAGAACATTATATTCCCA
>NW_012051253.1:0-829 GCF_000956235.1 Wasmannia auropunctata
ACCGCCACGTTCAGCACCGTTTATTAAACCTCTCGTGCCAGGGCAGCCAGGACCGAACGCCCCTCGAGAGAAAATCTGTTTTTATTGCAAAGGAGCCGGCCATTTCATAAATGAATGCCGCAAGCTCGCATATAGGAAGAGCCTTGAGGGAAACCAAGGACCCTCAACTTCATATGGGAATACGGGAAACGCAGCCGGCGTCCCGGAAACAGGAGGCGTCCGCCGGGATGCAACCCAAATAGGACGTCCTTCGACGAACACTATAATTCTGAAAAAACCAACCAATCTTCCTACGTTGCCCGAATGAACTCTGAAATCAAACGGAATAACTATCCGGTTGTTACTTTAACTTCGCCACACTTGCAAGGTCCTTGTACTTTTATGATTGATTCTGGATCTAGTGTAAATTTGATAAAACTTGCAAGTGTTGATTCTTCCGCTAAATGGGAAGGAAACCACGTTCATCTGTTGCAGGGAATATCCCCGCAGCCGATGGAAACATTGGGATCATTATATATAACTTTGATGGGAAAACCAACGCTTTTCCATGTGATCTCAGACTCAGTAAGCTTTACTCAGAATGGTATATTAGGCAACGGATTTCTTCAGGACCGAAATGCTACGATCAATTATAAAAATAAATGTCTGCAATACGATAACTCCAGCATACCATTCTCAGAAAATGCAATTATATGTATTGGGAAAAGATCCATTTCTCCCTTTTACATTTTTATTACGAATCCGGAGAAACAACACGGATATATACCGCGTGTAACTCCGACGGAAGGAATATATTTTGGAGAAGCTGTTGTAACCAATGTGAATGGCA
>NW_012051254.1:0-531 GCF_000956235.1 Wasmannia auropunctata
TATATAGAACGAGTAAAAGAATTAAGATCCGTTATTCTGGATGGTGAAACCACAGAATCTGGATTTATCGACGAATCCATGAAGGATTCTATAGAACAAAGTGCGAGGGAAAGTTTCGTAAACGGACTTCACTCTGATTTATTGATTCGTGTAAAACTAGAAGGATACTTTACTCTTGATGATGCCATATTATCTGCAATCCAGCTGTCCAAGACATTGGAAGCGGAGAATCTACGTAAACGCCCCGTAGCTTTTAAAAATAATAACCCCTCTCCTCGAGCCGATGTATTTAGAGCAAAACCACCTTCAGGTGATACCACTGCAGAGCAAGTCGGAATGCCACCGCCACGTTCAGCACCGTTTATTAAACCTCTCGTGCCAGGGCAGCCAGGACCGAACGCCCCTCGAGAGAAAATCTGTTTTTATTGCAAAGGAGCCGGCCATTTCATAAATGAATGCCGCAAGCTCGCATATAGGAAGAGCCTTGAGGGAAACCAAGGACCCTCAACTTCATATGGGAATACGGGAAAC
>NW_012051255.1:0-478 GCF_000956235.1 Wasmannia auropunctata
TTCGAGTAGCCATCGGACATTTAACACCGATCGGTCAAAGTCTGTTTCATCAATTGGTTGTGAAATTAGCTAAATAAATAAAATAAACTTCGCTTTTCGAAATCCAATAAAAGGATTATTACTGAGTTTGATATTCATTCACCGCCTCAATCCCTTCGTCTCAGATCGTCTCTGGCTCTCGCACCCCTGGGTATTGCCGCATAGGTAGCCCTTAAATATAGAGAGCACCCGTCTCTGTGGAGCCGAGGCATCCATTGAGAAGGTAAGTCTTTCATGTTCAAATTTAAAAAAATTGGCTTAGGTGTAAAGTAAAGATAAATGGTGGCAGCGGTTTTCTTTTATTATCATAATTGCAATTTTTCGTGATTTCTTTATTAATCCGCTCAACCAAGAATTGACAGTAACTTCAATTATTACTTTCAATCATTGATAAACAGATATTTGAGAAGCAACCCTTTTGAGACGTAACAATACGACG
>NW_012051256.1:0-1069 GCF_000956235.1 Wasmannia auropunctata
CCACTGGGCCGAGGCATCAGCTGGACTTAGGCGATTTATTTTCTGCGACTCCGTTATTTGTAAGTTATGCACGCGTTCACTATAGTTCCTCCCTGGCTCATTATTTAATCTCAATATTTAATCACCCTATATCTAATCTTTGTATTTTATTATATTTTATTCTGATTCTAACTCTTGATTATTTTACTATACTCCTGTCAAACGATCAATCAATCAATCTATACAACTATTAATCGACTGCGTGAATTTTAATTATAATTGACGCATGTATATCATCATTATATTTTCTTTGCGCTTAATTCTGAAATAAAACTTAGAAAAGGAACCCTTCCCTTTTATTTGTGTGACTTTAATCTGTAAAATCTGTGAACCAGTGAAGTGATTTCCTGTGCGCGGAGTCATTGCTCAAAAACGGTGATCCGTGACAGAGACGCTTCACCCTTGTTTTAAAATCGCGAGTGACACTCACGATTTTCTGTACTTTGTGCTTAACGTCAGATCTGTTTGCCTACGGGATACTCAATACTGGTGCACGGTGCTGCGCAACGCGCAAGTGCTGTCCCTGTCGAGTTCCGTAAGAGCTAGGCATTTCGAGACTCTAATCGCTAACTGTCCTTGTGCTTCACGTCAGACTTGTCTGTCTGCGGAATACTCCATACAGGTGCACGGTGCTACGTGTATGCGAGTGCGGTCCCTGTCGAGTTCCGTAAACGATAGACTTGTCTTGACCCTATCTGCTAACTATCCTTTGTGATTGTGGTGCGTTTTCTAACGAGCAGGCTGCAAAATAAGAACGTGAGCATTGGCAAAGCCATCAATCGTTCTCTTTGCGCGGCTAGCGAGTTTTGAACAAGCCATCTGCACAGACGTGTTAGAGTTGGTTGCAAACCATCAACCGTCAGTGTCGAGTTGCTTGTCGACAGACTCGTCAAATTGGGCAACCTTAGACAGTCTGCTTCAAGTGACCTTTCACCCTAACCACTCTTTTCTTTCTTTCTTTTCTCTTGCTTTTACTAATCTATTGCTATATCTTTCGCTCTGTATAACCTTACTCCCTTAATTTCAGGTG
>NW_012051257.1:0-508 GCF_000956235.1 Wasmannia auropunctata
ATGATGCATCCGATACCCCCTTCCGAGCGATGCGTAGGCGGATGCGTCATCCGGGAACCTTCCCACCTATCGAGCAATCGAGTAGTATAAAAGGAGCCGCCGGGCATTCCAGCGGCAGTGCAGAGGAGGAACAAAGTGCAGAGGAGGAATTAAAAGCTAAGATCAGTACAGAGGGATTGTTCAGCTTGCCGTGGAGCCTTGGCTTCCGAGTTTGCTGAGCAATTAAAAGATAGTGCGCGTCTTGATTTAGTACGATACACCTGTATCAATTCGATTACTGTATAAGCATAGTACAGTCCGTTTCTTATTCTGTCAACCTAACTTATCGTGGTTACGCGAGCGATTGTGTTCCGAGCTGCGAGCAACTACCTTTGAAACATCCACTGGGCCGAGGCATCAGCTGGATTTGGCGATTTATTTTCTGTGACTCCGTTATTTGTAAGTTATGCACGCGTTCACTATAGTTCCTCCCTGGCTCATTATTTAATCACTATATTTAATCACCCTA
>NW_012051258.1:0-528 GCF_000956235.1 Wasmannia auropunctata
TAATTAAAATCCACATTTTATTAAATAAACGAACAAATACTTATTTGCGGAAACTCGCGTATGTCAATTCTTTTATTATAAATAATTGTACAACGTTGGGTATAACTCTCAAGCTTGTATCTTTACTTTCAATATACAATCGACAATAACTGCACAACGGATAAAGATACAACAACGATTCTTTCTCTCAATAGTAGAGGAGAATTATCCCTAACGTTTTATAAAACATAGAAAACGAAATTGTTAATATTAATATCTTTTTTATGAACATTGTAAAAATTCGATCACGAAGCATGATGCATCCGATACCCCCTTCCGAGCGATGCGTAGGCGGATGCGTCATCCGGGAACCTTCCCACCTATCGAGCAATCGAGTAGTATAAAAGGAGCCGCCGGGCATTCCAGCGGCAGTGCAGAGGAGGAACAAAGTGCAGAGGAGGAATTAAAAGCTAAGATCAGTACAGAGGGATTGTTCAGCTTGCCGTGGAGCCTTGGCTTCCGAGTTTGCTGAGCAATTAAAAGNTAGTG
>NW_012051259.1:0-610 GCF_000956235.1 Wasmannia auropunctata
GTTGTGCATTAATAAGCGAAATTCCATAGCGGATTCTTAATTCAATTTAATGTGTGCACGCTGACGTCAGTCATACATTGCATCACCGTGCGTACATATTTCAATAATTAAATTCTATTATATCAAATATCTGCACAATTAATAAACTCTCCGAGTTCATTGTTACATGCCGTATTACAGAAAATTTAATTCTAGTGTTCTATGAAAACCCGAAATTTCTAACTTTACTATTTGTGCAGATTTTGCGAACAATTTAAATTTTATATCGTGACGGATAATGCAATGATGCGTCACATAAGCACACCATGATGCAATAGCGCGGCATACCGTGCCACGCCCTAATTAAAATTTCACATTTTATTAAATAAACGAACAAATACTTATTTGCGGAAACTCGCGTATGTCAATTCTTTTATTATAAATAATTGTACAACGTTGGGTATAACTCTCAAGTTGTATCTTTACTTTCAATATACAATTAACAATAACTGCACAACGGATAAAGATACAACAACGATTCTTTCTTTCAATAGTAGAGGAGAATTATCCCTAACGTTTTATAAAACATAGAAAGCGAAATTGTTAATATTAATATCTTTTTTATTGAACA
>NW_012051259.1:12692-13525 GCF_000956235.1 Wasmannia auropunctata
GTGTGCCTTGTCGACTCAGTACGACGACGACGACGACGACGACGACGACGACGACGACGACGACGACGACGACGACGACGACGACGACGACGACGACGACGACGACGACGACGACGACGACGACGACGACGACGACGACGACGACGACGACGACGACGACGACGTACGACGACGACGACGACGACGACGACGACGACGACGACGACGACGACGACGACGACGACGACGACGACGACGACGACGACGACGACGACGACGACGACAATCCCAAAGACGATCAGCAGCTCGACGACTCGGAGTGATCCGCGACGGCGCGGTCTCGCACGCGACGACTGCAACGCGCCCACGCGAGCGCACGTGCCGTCGCGCCCACGACGGAGGTCGCTCACGCGCGCGCGCGTGTGTGTCTCGAGAGGTATCCACCGGCAGCGATATCGACGCCCATGGACTATCTCGAATCACTCTCGCAGCGCGCGATCGAGCACATCCGCGAATCTCTCTCTCTCTGTACGCAGCGACGGGGGAGTCTCGCGCGGTCGTCTCTACGCTCGCGCGCGACAAAGAGAGGCCCCCCCCCGCGAGCGATTCGATCCTTCCGTCCTCTCTCTCTCTCTCTCACGCGCCGCTCGTGCGATCCGCGCGCGCGCGCGCGCACGATCGTCGGGTGCGCGTCGCCGCGCGGTGTCGAACGATCGGCGAGATCTCGAACGAGAGCGACGATCGATTTAATTCGAAGCCGCCACGCAAGCGCGCGCCCACGCGCGCTCTCTCCACGCGCAGGTGGACGCGATGACCCTGACGTACGCGAATTTCGCGCCATGTGCGACGATCGG
>NW_012051260.1:0-1061 GCF_000956235.1 Wasmannia auropunctata
TTTTTGTGTTTATTCTACTGTGTTACAGATCGAAGAAAAACAACACCGTTCCAGCGTTTAAATTAAAAACAAATTTTTTTATAAATATATACATTACATATAAAAATAAATATTTATAATTATAACAAAAGTGTTAGTCATTTTCTTTGCGTGTGTTCCTTTCTTTTCCTCATATTATTTCTAGGTGCGAACAGTCAATTGTGGAGTTAAAAAAGGCCCTTTTCAGCCACTCCGCCGATGTGTGGCCGCCACCGTGACGTGGTGGCGGGACTTATGCGCGTCTCCTCCAGGGGGGACACGCAAACGAAGAGCGGCCACATAAAAATTGTATTTATTTCTATGTCACTAATCATTTTGTAAAATTTGTTTTGTTTCAGAAATGGGGATTAGTATTGTTCCGTGGGGCGAGAGCGAAGGCAATACAGTATCAATAGACAGTGACGTGGATATAGAGGAATTTTTTAGGCGTGAGGAGGAGGAGGAGGAGACGAAGACAGAGAAAAAGGAAGAAGGAGAGGCGGAATTAAGTAGCGATGTTTCTAGCCTCTCCGAGTTATCATCGTCGGACGACGACGACGACGACGACGACGACGATGTTATTGTTCCTCCACCCAAACGTCCAAAGTAAGTATCTAAAAAATATTTTTTTTTTTCCTATACGCATTCTTCCATATGAAACTAATAATTGTTGTTTTTATTGTGTTACAGGATGGATAAAAACGGAAAGAATGAGGAATAAAACATACGTTTTTACATATATATTGTAACGATGCAACCCCTAAAAGAACGCATCGTTCCTACACACTAAAACCAGTAGGAACCGGGCGCAGCGCGATTATCTTTTTCGCCACCCAGCGAAGCACTCGGAAAGCTCACCCCACCGAGCCCTCCTTTTTACAACCCCCCGGAGATTACCGACGAGACGCGGAAACGTCCGAACCCGCGCCCGAGCGGGTATAAAAGCCGGGAGAATTCCCGACAAGACACATCTCGCTTGACTCGCTACCCGCCAGTCCGCCAGAAGCACTTTCCACACCAGAACCGCGAGCAGCTCGAAAAAA
>NW_012051261.1:0-467 GCF_000956235.1 Wasmannia auropunctata
TCGCTCGCGGCCGGTAGCGCGGACTTCAAATTAGGCTCGCAACCCTCTGCTTCCTTCGGTGTCAACTCTGCTCGCCCGCCTCATCTCGGTTTCTTTCGATGTCGGCAGCCCGATACTCGCATAATCGCGAGGGCCCATTGCCTCAACTGGGTGGGCTTTCCGCTCGGGTTGCTGAAAGTAATCGGCGGCAGTAACAAGCTCATAACAGAGAGTATGAGGACCCATATCGTTTGCGAGAATTATATCTGACCTGCGTGCTCCGTTGCTCCCGCGATGAGCCAGTCGCTCCAAGGCCGATGTCTCTCTCCCTCTCGCTGCTTGGTGTAGACGATTCGTCATTGTCGCCGATCCATACCTATGGTTACGCTCACGAGGAGAGAAAAAGTTACATAACGCGCGCGGCAATATGATCGAAAACGTAATGCGCGCGGATACGCTCGCCTCCCTAAGTCGAGGAGGACGCAGGA
>NW_012051262.1:0-409 GCF_000956235.1 Wasmannia auropunctata
TAGACATTCACGTTTTTCTCGAGTGGGATGTGGACTGATTGTTTGCTTTCCAAAATGACAGGAATCGCACTCATCTCTTTTCTTCAGAATTACTTCAAGACCATCAACTAGGTTATTTTTCGCCATTGCTCGTATCACATTGTCACTAACATGACCAAAGCGCTGATGCCATAATTCAATTGATCGAGCAATCATTACAGAAGCTGGTGGAGACACGACACGAATAAATGGCACATACTGATTGTTAATTCTCTTGCCGCCAAGTATGGTCTTTTGTCCATCCATTAGTTGCATGATTCCGTTTCCATGATAAAATCCATAACCTTTAGTTCTCTCCATAAACGTCGTTGAAAAGAGCGATTCACTACCCATATTTTCACAGTAATATACTGTCCTCCACATTTGTTTC
>NW_012051263.1:0-473 GCF_000956235.1 Wasmannia auropunctata
CTTTGTTTTAAAAACCCATCGACATGAAACTACAGGTTGTCCGTCTGGTAGCGATTCAAGTTCCCACGTCTTATTTCTAAGTAAAGCCTCCATTTCGTCATTCATTGCTTGTTTCCAACAATCAGAGTCTTCTCTTGAGATTGCATCCTCATAAGAAACTGGATCCAATGATACCTTCATTGCAGCAATACGTACTGATTTATCTGTCCTATCTCGTAGTACTCGATCCGATGGAGGAACTGGTTTTTGAAAAGACCGTGACCCTGGTGGTCGTCCTCTTTTCTTCTGAGGTTCAGGTGAAATTTGAATTATTTCTCCTTCGTCCGAATAAAATTCGTCGTTAGAATCATCAGATAGCATCTCTAACTTGACACTCTTCAGTAAGTGATTCTTCAGAAACCTCCTCTTGCTCTCCAGATGTCACTGGAAAAAGAACCCGTTCAATCGTATTCGCTACATCCTCTATTGTGACA
>NW_012051264.1:0-614 GCF_000956235.1 Wasmannia auropunctata
CTCCCCGCTTCAACAAGCCCCCCTCCACTTTTAGAGAGAGAGAAAGAAAAATTGTTTTACTCTCTTACATTTTTTAACAGTTCTGTATCAATCACACGAGAAATCTATTTACTAATGTGAGATTATGAAATTTGACTCTGATGACTTGATATTGCTTGAAACTTGATGAAAATATTAGTGTCATATGAGAAAAATTTAAGTACTCTTAATGGTTATCAAGAATTTTTANCAATAATTTTTTTAGATTTCAAATACAAAATAAATTGAAATTGTATTTGAAATACAAAATACATTGAATAATTTATTTAAAATACAAAATACAAAATACAAATTGTATTTCAAATACTGTATTCCAAATACAAGTATTTGAAATATGCCCAGCCCTGGGCAAGACCCGATGAAAGATGCAGAAGAGCGGGACACGGCGCCTCAACAGGGGGCCCGTAAAACAGAGTCATCTAGTCTGTTGTGACATCATAATCAAAAAGATACTACGGCTAGAAACATTTATTTCCAACACCTCCTCTTGTTCTTGATGTCATCCTCATTTGTGTAAGACATCTTGAAATTGTTGATCAAGGTAGAGATTTTGTTAACAAGTCTGCTGCTTGTTT
>NW_012051265.1:0-389 GCF_000956235.1 Wasmannia auropunctata
TTAAAGTATTTAAAATACAAAATACAAAATATTAGGAATCTTAGTATTTGAATTACAAAATATAAAATACTTTCAATCTTTTGATTTGAAATACAAAATACAAAATACTTTTAATCTTTCTATTTGAAATACAAAATACAAAATACTTCTTTGAAATACAAAATACTTTTTAATTTAATCTTTCAATTACAATAATATTAAACTCCCCGCTTCAACAAGCCCCCCCTCCACTTTTAGAGAGAGAGAAAGAAAAATTGTTTTACTCTCTTACATTTTTTAACAGTTCTGTATCAATCACACGAGAAATCTATTTACTAATGTGAGATTATGAAATTTGACTCTGATGACTTGATATTGCTTGAACTTGATGAAAATAATTAGTGTCATAT
>NW_012051266.1:0-449 GCF_000956235.1 Wasmannia auropunctata
CCCCCCCCTGGAATCAAACAAGTATAAGAAAATTCAAAATTGGCTTTCTTATTTTTACAAATAATTAAAATAATAAATATGTTTGTCAAATGTGAGAGCTAAAATACAACACAAGTACACAACGTTTGGACATTTGCTCCTCGCGGTAGTTCGTATTAAAAATTTGAATCATGCCCCCCTCCAGAAAAAATCCTGCGGACGCCCTTGCTCTAGACTAAAGATAGTACATCATGGTTCGCATTTGCAAAACATTAGTTATCTATAAAGATATATATATACAGGGCTGGGCAAAATACACCATTAAAGTATTTAAAATACAAAATACAAAATACTAGGAATCTTAGTATTTGAATTACAAAATATAAAATACTTTCAATCTTTTGATTTGAAATACAAAATACAAAATACTTTCAATCTTTCGATTTGAAATACAAAATACAAAATACTAT
>NW_012051267.1:0-600 GCF_000956235.1 Wasmannia auropunctata
TAATTTATAAGCAAATATATCAGAAATTTTCTTTAGTGATCACTCCTACGAATAATTGTTACTAATAACACATTTTATTTAATTCACACATTGAATTTATTGATTTATTGTATCGAATTCATATTATTACTTATCTGTTTTATTACTTGTGAGGCACTTTTCTCAATTCGATCCTAGATTTAACATGGTGGATGCTCACGTGATCCGGAAAAGGAGATCAAAGGTGCCGACACGAAGTGGACCTACTGGTTATACTGTGTTGTCACGTAGAAGTGATACACTAACACAATTAGATGTGACACATGTACACACGGGGACATTAATGCCTAGACATCTGAAGTTGCATGCATATCTAGAGAGACCAATGAGAAGCACGCGTTGGACGGAAAGCATGCTTCTAATTATTGGTCTCTCTAGATATGCATGCAACTTCAGATATCTAGGCATTAATGTCCTTGTGTATACGTATATGAATTTCAATATGGCGACGAAATGTTGCAAGTTATTCCGTTCAGCAAACCTGGCAGTACACGGAACATTTTTCGTGCTCAACTTTTTTCCCTCTAGCCTATCTAGTTACGTCTCCTTATTCTTACTTCA
>NW_012051268.1:0-703 GCF_000956235.1 Wasmannia auropunctata
TTGGCGGGCGTGCAAGCTCGCGACCTCCGCGAATCGCGCGAGGTGCGTAGCGCCGCGGGTCCTGCGTCCCTGCGCGCGGCATTCAAATTAGCGGCGGTATCCTTTTCGTCGGCGGTGCCAGCAGGTGCGCCCCCGGGTTGGCACGCTCAGGCAGCTCACCCTCCGGAACAGATTCGATCGAGGGGCCGTCCCTGGCTGCCGGTCTTATCCTCCGGGGCGCCCTGTCGCGTTGCCGACTACGGGGTCTCTCGCCCGATCTGGGGGCGTAGAGTGGCCATCCCCTTCGTTCTCGCCTTAGTTGACTCGCACCGGAACCTGGAATGAAGCTCGGCAGCTTAATTGCTCTCAAATAGTGTAAAGGAACGCGGACTCAAATACGACCTGTATGCGTGGCTTCTCCGTCCTTGTGGTCCTCCTCTTGTGGCTGTTGCGGCGTCGGTGAGACGGGTAAAATTTTACAAGGTCTCCGGGAGCCGCCGATACGCTAAGTTAACTAATCGAGATCGCTACGACTAAAAACGTAATTACAAACGATAATCGGTATTCGGGCGCGGGAGCCACGCAACGTAGTCCCGCAGCCCGCGCCACGCGTCCGCCTCCGAAAATCGGAAGGACACAGGACTCGAAGCTACCGCCCGCGGTCGGGTCCGCAGATCCCTTGTGACGGACGGTCCAAAAAGGGACGTCCCGTCACAATATATAT
>NW_012051269.1:0-557 GCF_000956235.1 Wasmannia auropunctata
TGAACGGCAAGTCTGAACGCGAGTTCCTCGCGGCCCGTCTGACACAAGTATAAATCGGCGGCTTTACAATAGTGCGTTCGTCCCACCGAAAACTCCTCGTAACGGGAACGGTAGCTCGACTCGGCCGCAGCGGGATCCTCGGCGGGCAATCTCTCAGTCGAAAAATGGCTATATCGTCCTGCGTCCTTCCACTCTGATCACCACAGCACAAGTGCCGGGGGCTGCTGCTTCCGTGATCACGGTGGGCCGGTGGGCCCACGTGGTATCTTCTTCCGCGCCCCTAATTGGCGGGCGTGCGAGCTCGCGACCTCCGCGAATCGCGCGAGGTGCGTAGCGCCGCGGGTCCTGTGTCCCTGCGCGCGGCATTCAAATCAGCGGCGGTATCCTTCTCGTCGGCGGTACCACCAGGTGCGCTCCCGGGTTGGCACGCTCAGGCAGCTCACCCTCCGGAACAGATTCGATCGAGGGGTCGTCCCTGGCTGCCGGTCTTATTCTCCGGGGCGCCCTGTCGCGTTGCCGACTACGGGGTCTCTCGCCCGATCTGGGGGCGTAGAGTA
>NW_012051270.1:0-952 GCF_000956235.1 Wasmannia auropunctata
GACGTGTGCTCTTCCGATCTATGGTAAAGGGGGTGATTCGAGGGAATACGGTCAAGGTTCGGGGAGCGAGAATAGGCTGAAAGAATCGACAGTAATTAATAACAATAAGAAAATAACAAGTGTATTGAGCGAACGAATATTACATTCAGAAATACAGACGAGAATACGGTAATCGACGGGAATACTGAGACGCGCAACAATGCAGCGTACTCGGCGTGACCGACTCGCAATTCGCGCTTTTCATGATCGTACGACAAGATCGTGTCTCGGAAACGGAAAATTAAGAGCGGTTTCTCTTTCGGCGGTACGACTCGCAGATTACATGCCCATCCGCGTGACATGCGAAATCATAAAGCATGCAGTGCGGGCGTGATACTCGCGGGCACGCCGTCGCGGAGCGCTCGGCGTGCACGGGCAAGCGGGATCGACACCGCAAAATCAAGACTCGGGAACGAATATGTCCCGCGGGGTCCCGTGATCCCGGAAACTCTCTCTGGATCCCGTAACCGGGGCGTAAAGCCTGCTCGGAAACGCGAATTATCACACACGCACACGGAACGACACAATTACATAGACTGGCTTGGCTGTGGCGCTCGGCGGGCGCGTAGCGCGACGGTCCTGTAACAAAATCTCTTGATACGCGAAGTCAGACGGGGCGCCGGGATATACGGAATCTTTATCGGCGATGGCCGAATCACAAAACGAGAACGGCAAGTCTGAACGCGAGTTCCTCGCGGCCCGTCTGACACAAGTATAAATCGGCGGCTTTACAATGGTGCGTTCGTCTCACCGAAAACTCCTCGTAACGGGAACGGTAGCTCGTCTCGGCCGTAGCGGGATTCTCGGCGGGCAATCTCTCAGTCGAAAAATGGCTATATCGTCCTGCGTCCTTCCACTCTGATCACCACAGCACAAGTGCCGAGGGCTGCTGCTTCCGTGATCACGGTGGGCC
>NW_012051270.1:7825-8437 GCF_000956235.1 Wasmannia auropunctata
ATCGAATTTTATATTCTTTTACATATGAGACAACATGCTCATAAAATAAATACAGAAAAAAACATTTAAACAAGTTAAAAAAAAATGTTTTACAAAACTTAAATAATTATATTAAAGGATAATGTAATATTAATTAAAATAAATTTTATACAAAAATGCATGTACTTTGTGTATATTTTCCTTTTTTTTATTTTACTGTATAAAAATGTTGCATTGTGCTATATATGCGATATGAAAATAACGGCCGTACCAGTATTGGTGATATTCGTGATATTCTATATTTTTATCTTCTTTGTGCACCGTATGTTAAACAAGGATAAATATCATATACATATATATATGACCGGACTAATGTTGCCAGCACCACGCGGATATTAAGTAACCACTAGGAACTACGAGTGTCAGGGGGTTGATTTCGAACATGTGAACGTCATGATCATTGGAGATTGTTTTACTTTCTTTTTAATAAATATAATTTTCAAAAATGGAGATAAATGAAACAATTTTAACGATTTTTAATGGCCTTAATCTTGACATATGTTGTCAAGATCATGATCCTGGACAACATTCAAAAGTTTTCGCTATTGTTCGGATACCTTAGATAATACTATT
>NW_012051271.1:0-477 GCF_000956235.1 Wasmannia auropunctata
ATTTAAAAACATAAAATTGCTGCTAAACTGTTATAGTTTTAAAAACTGCCTTTCGATTATTATTTCATACATATACATATATGAAAATGAACAATCGCGAAGTCGCGCGCGAGGACTCCGTCCCGATTTGCACAGAGACTTCGCGGAGGTGCGACGAGATTCTCGGAAGCCTGCTAGATCGAGAGTGCCCTAAATCGAAAAAGAAAAAAGAGAAAAAGGTGCCGAGTTCGCTTCACCCGCGCCAGGCTGCCTCGATCCACCCGGTCGCGGGGGGAGGGCCTCGGCCTAAGTATTTTACCAAATGTGGTAATTTCCGCTCGTGTCTTATTGTTAGCGTAAACATGTTGTTTTGTAGCTTCCTCCCCCGTTGCCGAGGACGAAGCGTCGGTGACGTGGCCCTGAGCAACGGAGGTAATGGGGGAAGCTACGTTTGACTCTGAACAAATATTTTAAGTATTATTACTATATTATTAATAA
>NW_012051272.1:0-309 GCF_000956235.1 Wasmannia auropunctata
GGAAATGATATTTGAATATGAACTAGAATTAGAAATATTAACAGACGCTATTTTACTGGCACGTCGAGAATTAATTCACCCTAAAATACTTTCACCAAAAGAATTATTCAAACATTTAAAAGAAACTCGTTTCGTTGTGGACAATAAACAATTTCCTGTACCTTTAGAGCCTAATCAATTTACTAACTTGATAGATGTAAGCGACATAAGTATATTTTATAAAAATCATCGACTAATCTATGTTATTGAAATACCTTTGATTGAATAAAATAATTTTATTTTATACCATGCAATCCCGTTACCAATTAA
>NW_012051273.1:0-364 GCF_000956235.1 Wasmannia auropunctata
TAAAATTATGTTAAAAAATGAAGAAAAGATGAATGAAGCGCAAATGAACACTATGATAAACTCATATTTAATAGAATGTTCGGAAATGATATTTGAATATGAACTAGAATTAGAAATATTAACAGACGCTATTTTACTGGCACGTCGAGAATTAATTCATCCTAAAATACTTTCACCAAAAGAATTATTCAAACATTTAAAAGAAACTCGTTTCGTTGTGGACAATAAACAATTTCCTGTACCTTTAGAGCCTAATCAATTTACTAACTTGATAGATGTAAGCGACATAAGTATATTTTATAAAAATCATCGACTAATCTATGTTATTGAAATACCTTTGATTGAATAAAATAATTTTATTTTA
>NW_012051274.1:0-908 GCF_000956235.1 Wasmannia auropunctata
ACTTTCGTTAATCAGCTACTCGAACGGTTAGCTGGAGTATATTTCGAAAATTTAGCGGATCTACATATCTTTCGAGATCACTGGAAATTCATAAATTATGTTAATCTTGCACCGCTGGAGGGAAAGGAAAAAATACTAAAATTCTTTATAGACAAAATCGACATTCTATGTTATATTAAATACGGCAAACACGAGATAACATGTTCAGGATCACAAGAATTGGAACGCTTACAGCGAAAAATGAAAAGCCTAAAAGTTGATAGGGAAACCGTTAATGATTTGATAGGAAGATCGGACGACGTAAACAATAAACAGAGAAAGAAACGAGGTGTTTTCGATTTTGTTGGTCAAATAGCAAAAATCCTCTTTGGTACATTAGATTCCACTGATGCCGACTATTATAACGATCAGATAGATCTCGTATATAATAATTCAAAACAATTAACAGATTTGTATAAGAAGCAAATAAATATTATTCAATCGACGATCGGTAATTTCTCGATTGCTTTCAGAGAAAACAATCATAAATTTAAAGAAATAGACTATAACATAGGACAACTTCATAAAATTATGTTAAAAAATGAAGAAAAGATGAATGAAGCGCAAATGAACATTATGGTAAACTCATATTTAATAGAATGTACGGAAATGATATTTGAATATGAATTAGAATTAGAAATATTAACAGACGCTATTTTACTGGCACGTCGAGGATTAATTCATCCTAAAATACTTTCACCAAAAGAATTATTCAAACATTTAAAAGAAACTCGTTTTGTTGTGGACGATAAACAATTTCCTGTACCTTTAGAGCCTAATCAATTTACTAACTTGATAGATGTAAGCGATATAAGTATATTTTATAAAAATCATCGACTAATCTATGTTATCGAAATACCTTTGATTGA
>NW_012051275.1:0-647 GCF_000956235.1 Wasmannia auropunctata
TCAACGCTTATCGAACCTCGTCAAGGACTTACGCACAGAGAATTTCTCGTAGATTTAGTTGATAGATTGTCTTATTTGAAGAAAAATGCGGAGGAAAACCTTCGAAAAGCTAAGGAATCTGCAAAACAATATTACGATAAACGCGTAAAACCGTTAGTATTAGACCCCGGAGAATATGTTTATGTATTGCATGAAACCATTAGAGCAGGGAGTAAGAAATTAACGGATCAATATGACGGTCCATTTGAAGTAATACGTCGAATAAATGACGTTAATTATGAAATTAAAAGAGGTAGACGTAATCAAGTTTTGCATGTTAACAAACTAAAACGTGCATATTTTCCTTTGCAGAATGATACAAACGACTAGTACAGAACCGATAGAAACTTTCGTTAATCAGCCACTCGAACGGTTAGCTGGAGTATATTTCGAAAATTTAGCGGATCTACATATCTTTCGAGATCACTGGAAATTCATAAATTATGTTAATTTTGCACCGCTGGAGGGAAAGGAAAAAATACTAAAATTCTTTATAGATAAAATCGACATTTTATGTTATATTAAATACGGCAAACACGAGATAACATGTTCAGGATCACAAGAATTGGAACGCTTACAGCGAAAAATGAAAAGCCTAAAAATTGATA
>NW_012051276.1:0-453 GCF_000956235.1 Wasmannia auropunctata
CCTTCGAAGGAAATCACCAGCCCTAATTAAAACTAGTGTTTACCATCCGCAATCCAACGGATGTCTCTAGAACGTTCACACCATGTATTGGCTGAATATTTAAAGCCTTTTATTAATCAACAGCAGAATAATTGGGATTTGTCTCTAGATACCGCAATGTTTTCATATAACACTTCGTATCATGAAGGAACAAAAATATCTCCTTACGAACTAATATTTGATCGAAAGCCGCGATTACCCTCAACGCTTATTGAACCTCGTCAAGGACTTACGCACAGAGAATTTCTCGTAGATTTAGTTGATAGATTGTCTTATTTGAAGAAAAATGCGGAGGAAAACCTTCGAAAAGCTAAGGAATCTGCAAAACAATATTACAATAAACGTAAAACCATTAGTATTAGACCCCGGAGAATATGTTTATGTATTGCATGAAACCATTAGAGCAGGGAGTAA
>NW_012051277.1:0-1771 GCF_000956235.1 Wasmannia auropunctata
TATATATATATATATACAGTCACCATACTAATTGACCGAACAATGCGTAAATATATCGATAATTTCTGAAAATTCAAGATAGAGCAATTTTGTCAAAAATTATCGTAACATAATGATCGAAGAAGCATTTTATAGCTTAATGCCTCTACTTTTGAATTCCATAATTCCTTAAATGATTTACTGATTCTTTACAAAGCTGCACGAATGCAAACGGAGATGCAAATCTAAAATTTTTTTACTAAATTTGCGAAGTTCCATGGAGTAAAATAAAAATCGCATACAAATGCGACTTACAGCGTTTGAAAGTGTGAATCTTTACCTTTAATTTGCGCACTCGATCAGCATTGTGCGATTTTTTTTCACCGAGTTATTCAACTTTGAAGTAAAAATGACCTTTTTTGATTCAATGTTAAATAACTCGGTGAAAGAAAATCACACAATGCTGAACGAGTGCGCAAATTAAAGGTAAAGATTCATTCTTTCGAAAACTGTACACCTCATTTTTGTGCGATTTTTAGTTAGGACCGTGGAACTTTGCAAATTTATTTGGGGAAAAATTTTGCGATTTGTCACATCTCCATTTGTATCTATACGGCTCCGAAGAAACTCAGTTAGTCGTTTTCTAAAGTATTAATTTGAAAAGTGGAGATTTCCAGCTGCAAAATGCTTTTTTAAAAATCTTGTTACGATCATTTTTCTTATTTATTGCGACACAGGTGTACCACAATTTCTGCAATACACTGACTATTGCAAAAAATAAAAATTTATTTAAATCGACGACAAGTTGCATAGAATCAATAATTTTTACAATACAGCGATAGTTGCAAAAAGTACTGATTTTTGACAAAACAAATTTTTACAATAAAATGACAATTGTGAAAAATAATGAATTTTTACAATACTCTGATAGTTGTAAAAAATAAATAATTTTTGCAATACAAAGAGGTTTTATATAAAAACATCTATAATTATTCCACATATCGATTTTTTACAATATTCTGTATATTGCAAAAAAGTTTTAATAATACGAAGACCATTGAATTGCAATCTACATACATTTTTCCAGAGTTATATTTTTACATTTACTCTTAAAATGCTAAACTCATATCTCAAAGAAATTTTTTAAATTTAATAAATATCTACATTACATTAGGTTATCGTTTCTTCTTATATTAAAGTATCGATAAAAATAAAATTGTGAATTATTTCTTCAAATTCTCATTTAAACTGTAGCAATAAATCATAGAAATTTTACCAAAATATTTCCGAAATCGAAAATAATTTATTTAATAGTACTTCGAAGTAAGAAAGAAATTTCTACTGTTGTAATTCAAATGTAAAAATTTGACTCTGGAAAAATGTTTGTAGATTGCAACTTAATGATTTTTGTATTATTAAAACTTTTTTGCAATATGCAGAGTATTGTAAAATATCGATAAGTGCAATAATTATAGATGTTTTTACTTAAAACCTTTTTGTATTGCAAAAATTATTTATTTTTTACAACTATCAGAGTATTGTAAACATTCATTATTTTTCACAATTGTCATTTTATTGTAAAAATTTGTTTCATCAAAAATCAGTACTTTTTGCAACTATCGCTGTATTGTAAAAATTATTGATTCTATGTAACTTGCCGTCGATTTAAATAAATTTTTATTTTTTGCAATAGTCAGTGTATTGCAGAAATTGTGGTACACCTGTGTCGCAATAAATAAGATCCCTAGTGGACCGTCAATAACAATCACTTATGGCTAGGGATCTTATTTAT
>NW_012051278.1:0-607 GCF_000956235.1 Wasmannia auropunctata
TACGCAGCCGACAACCAAATAAGTAACACAAAAGGCGATATTAGTACAAGAAATGTTAATGTTTTATCCATTGTGACAATACGACTTAAGAAATGTTAAAGTTTTATCTATTGCGACAATACGATTTTGACTTGCTGCACAGGGGTGAGTACACAATTTCCTGCTCTCCAAATTCGAACAATTTTTAAAAAAGATCAAAATCTTATAATTCAGATTCACGATACTTTCTCTCGGGAAATTGGAGGTAGACTCACCGATGTGGAGCATGAAAGCTTATAACTAATTTGCGCTGAAGATGGCTTGATGGAAGCCGAAACGTTCGCTAAGGATTTGATGTAAAGAATATTGGAATAAACCAAGAATATATACGCACCAAGAACTGCGTGGGACTCTTAACTGCCTTTATCATCTGTTTAATATTTAAATAATGGGTTAAGTGCTCTTTTTTCATTAAAAAAACATTTATTTTAACGTTTGAAGAAATATTTTTTTAACGTTTAAAAAACATTTATTTAACGTTTGAAAAAATATTTTTTTAATGTTTGAAAAACATTTATTTTAACGTCTGAAAGATCGGAAGAGCACACGTCTGAACTCCAGTCACTTA
>NW_012051279.1:0-960 GCF_000956235.1 Wasmannia auropunctata
GAATATTATTCCAAATGATATTCACGTAATCATCTCGTTCGTCTCTCGTTTGTTCGTGCTCAAAGCCGACGGCGTGCATGATCTCATGTATCGGGGTACCTGTTTCATATAGACAACCAGGAGTCTGCAAGTTCACCTCTTGTCTACCACCTTGCCTGCCAACGTAACTCCAGCATCCAGTATTACCGTTTTTGATGTCGATATAATCTTTTTCGTTTGTCCTCTCTTTAAATCGTATGCAGGCCTTAGTATGATATTCATTAAACGCCTTGTTTATCATATTTCTTTCATCCTTATCTGCAATGCAAAGATAGACAGAAATAATTATAAAATCACAAATAAAGTGCCTTTTGCGGTTAGACTGAATCTTGGTGCCTAATAATATTTAAATTCTTATGTAAATTTTAAAAGAAATAATTAAATTAATGCAAATTTGATATAATTTACACAATAAAAACGTTTATCATCTATTACACTAAATTTATTTAATAGTTAATTTTTTAATTATATTTGTCGTTTGAACAAAATTATAGAACAGATTAATATAAACGACATTTTTATTTTGATTTATTTAATATTATTTATATAAGTTAGAAACATTAAATTGGAAATATTGGAAATATCACAAAATGTATCTATCTAAAATTATCGATGTAGGATCTTATGGAGATAAACGCAAGTAAAAATGATGATGTGATTGTCACATTTTGTACGCTATAGATTTATATATTAAAAAAGTGTTGAAGTATAAGATATTGTGTATTGAAAATAAAAAAAATTAAACAGATGACAAAGGCAGTTAAGAGTCCCACGCAGTTCGCGTACAGTACGCAGCCGACAACCAAATAAGTAACACAAAAGGCGATATTAGTACAAGAAATGTTAATGTTTTATCCATTGTGACAATACGACATAAGAAATGTTAAAGTTTTATCTATTGGGACAATACGATTTTGACTT
>NW_012051280.1:0-785 GCF_000956235.1 Wasmannia auropunctata
ATATTCACGTTCGAGCACGACGTTCGTGTCGTGAAAGTTATTCTGTCTATAATAGTTAAGGTGAAGGTGTTAAACAAATTAAAGTCTGTGAAATTAATGTGAAATAAAAAGTGGTTATATTTTAAAAGAGTAACAGAGTGTCGGAGTTATTGAATACAAGTGTAATCCCGTTCCCCCGCGGAGTCGGATCCTCTTATTGTGCCCCTCAATCACCCGGGCACAACAGTCCTTTATCTAAGCGAATGTTTGCGAACGGAGAAATCGTGGAGTCCACCGGACGTAACATGGTATTATCTTCAATATATAACACGATCACGTAAAATCATTTTATTATTAATAAAACAAAAACTTAGCAAAACTTAGTGAAATCCGTGGAAAAGACATTAAAAATGTAAAAAAAGACAGCCAAGTATATTTTTTAATGTTTTTACCTCGAAAAATTTGTTTTATGAAATCAAAAAATGAAATCTTTGTATTATATTAAATGTATAACACGACCTCGAAAAAAATGTATTAAAAGAAAATCTAAGTAGCAATGTATTCAATCTGTAATATGATATTAAATTTAAAAAATAAAATCTTAGCGGTATTATTTTAAATGTATAATACGACCTCTACGAAAAAAAATGTTGTTAAATTTAAAAAAACCCAAATGGCATTATCTTCATGTATAACACGATTACGAAAATTTATTTTGTAAATAATATACCTCGAAAGAAGCTGTTGTATCTAATTAAACAATTATAAGTTGTGTTATTTTCAATATACAGGGTATCCCAAAACTC
>NW_012051281.1:0-668 GCF_000956235.1 Wasmannia auropunctata
GGTGGTAAACATTTATTATTCAATTTTTTCGACACAGTCAATGTACTCGTATGGAAATACACCTTTTTCTTGTAGAAGATTGAAATTTTCTGCGGACAAATTACAGTATTCGCGTTGCAATATTTTTAGTTTCTCTTTGCTAAGATTTGACGCCAATTTGTCGAGACTGGAACTAAGAAATTTATATGAAAATGTCGCGAGGCCGATGCCCCCGCAACAACAATAAGTATTGTGAAAATCAATTAATAGCCATTCGAGCCGACGAGGCATTCGGCGTAAAATAAGTAACATCGTATTGTATTAAGAAATTACAATAAATCAGGACGTTGACCGCGACGTACCGAGAACGCGCAATGCATATGCCGAAATGCTGAGCGCTGACGCGGCAATGCGTAGCCATAAGTACGCGCAACGATCAGCCGCGAGCGGTCAGTCCTTAAGTCCGTCATATTCACGTTCGAGCACGACGTTCGTGTCGTGAAAGTTATTCTGTCTATAATAGTTAAGGTGAAGGTGTTAAACAAAATAAAGTCTGTGAAATTAAGATGAAATAAAAAGTGGTTATATTTTAAAAGAATAACAGAGTGTCGGAGTTATTGAATACAAGTGTAATCCCGTTCCCCCCGCGGAGTCGGATCCTCTTATTGTGCCCCTCAATCACCCGGGCA
>NW_012051282.1:0-484 GCF_000956235.1 Wasmannia auropunctata
TTCAGATCATCCTCTTCTTCCCTTCTTCCCCTCCTTTCCTCTCCCTGAACCACTCTTTTTTCTATTCCCCCTAGCAACCCCTTAAAATAATCTTCCCACTCTTCCATCTTTATGTCCTCATTAATCCCTTTCCATGCCTTTCTTTCCCTATTGACTATTCTCCACACTTGCCCCTCTGTTTTCGCTTCTTCTACCTCCCTTTCCCATCTCTCATTTTCCTCCCTCTTTTTCTCCTCACACATTTCTCTATATTCTCTCTTTTTCCCTAAATATTCTTGCCTATCCTTCTTCCCTCTCCTCCACGCTCTCAATGTTCTCCTAACCTCTCTCTTCTTTATCCAACATTCCTTGTCCCACCACCCCCTTATCTTTTTCCTATCCTCCTTCCTCTCTCTCTCTATCCTTTCTATAACCCCTCTTATACGTTCCCTCTAGCTCTCCCATCTCCTTCTGTATCCTCCCCTTCCGCCACCACCACGCTCCC
>NW_012051283.1:0-1432 GCF_000956235.1 Wasmannia auropunctata
CATCTCCCTTAAACACATCCGCGCCAACACAGTTCCCCTCCCCTCTTCCAACCTCTCCTCAAACTTCAACGCTCTCCTCCCCGCTCTGCTCCTTAACCGCCACCTTTGTATTTCCTCTCTCACCAAATATTACGGTGTTATTCCTTCCACTCCCAAAACCCATCTCAAAAACCTTTCCTGCATCCTCTCCACTGACTCTCTTTCCACCCCCAAATCTCAACCCCATATCCCACCACTGTCCACACCAATCTATCAAACAACCACATCCTTCTCTTCCGATCCTTACCAAACCTTCTCTTTCCTATACCTCATATCCTACCCATTACCGACGTTGCTCTAGCGACCCTTTCCATAACATGCGCATCCTACCTCCCATTCCTCTGCACCGTATACTCCAGGTATCTAAATGTTTTAACCTCCTCCAACTTTCCCCCCATCCACCTCCAGTTCACTTTGCTCAATCTCCCATCCCCCCCCTGCCTAAACCTCATTACCTTCGTCTTCCCCGCATTTAGTTCTAGCCCATTTCTTTTCAGGTAATCTTCCAGCCTTTCCAACATGCTTCTCATTTCCCCCTCCTCTTCCGCCAGTAACACCACATCGTCCGCATACGCTAATGAGTAAACCCTTTCGCCACTTTTATCCCCCCCCACTTTATTTTTCTTATCTCGTCCTCCATATCTGCCACCATAAGTTAAACAGCGCGGGACTTAGCGGGCAACCCTGTCTTACCCCCCTCGCCGTCTAAAATCCCTCCCCTAATTTCCCCTTTACTCTCACCCCACTTTTCGTCTCCCTTAACACTTCCGACAACTTTTCCACTAATCCTTCCCTCACTCCTCTTTCCCTCAATGCTTTTACCAATTCCCCTGTCCACCGAGTCAAACGCCGCTCTTAAATCTATAAAAACCGCAATCAATTTCCCTCCCTTCCTCACTATCTGCCTATTGATCGAATAATTTAATATAAAAATGTTATCGACTGTCCCCATCCCTTTCCTAAAACCTGTTTGACTCAATGGTAACAGCCCCTTGCCTTTCACCTCTACTCTCAATCTCTCCGCTAATGCCGACGCATATATTTTATACAGCGTCGGCATTATCGTCACCCCTCTATATTCCTCCACTACCACTCCGTCCTTTTTTCACTATCGGAACTAACACCCCCTCCTTCCACTCATCCGGCCATTCCTCCCCCTTCCATATCCTATTACATGTCTTCCACACCCACTCTTTCATCTCCTCTCCATACTTCCACGCCTCACCCGGTACTTCATCCACCCCCACTGCTTTTCCATCCTTAACTTTCCTCAAAATTTCCCTGATTTCCTCTCTTCAAATCATCCTCTTCTTCCCTTCTTCCCCTCCTTTCCTCCCCCTGAACCACCCTTCTTCCTATTCCCCCTAACAACCCCTTAAAATAATCTTCCCAC
>NW_012051284.1:0-542 GCF_000956235.1 Wasmannia auropunctata
CTCCCCTCTCCCTCCATGCCCTGCACTCCTTCCACACGTGCTCCGATGTCTCCACCCCTCCCTTACGCAGTCTACATAACCTTTCTTCCTCTTCCTCCTAATACCTTCCTTCCCTCATCTCATTCCCCAGTCTAAACCTTGCCACCCTCCTCCATCTACTCTCCCCCATCCCTTCTCCAGGTAGTTCGGTATCCCCTCCTTTACCCATCCGTACCACTTACTAAACCTTCCCTCCTTAATTTTCACCTAATTCTCCCTCTGCAGCTCCCCATCCCTTCTTTCCAAGTCTTCAAAGCTGCTTCTCCCTTCCACCCTCTGTTCTTCCCATTCCCTCAACTCCACCCTTCTGTTCTTAAAAAATTGCTGCCTTTCTCTCTCCCAACCCGACAACTGTCTTCCCCTCAACACTCTGTCCTTCATCTCCCTTAAACACATCCGCGCCAACACAGTTCCCCTCCCCTCTTCCAACCTCTCCTCAAACTTCAACGCTCTCCTCCCCGCTCTGCTCCTTAACCGCCACCTTTGTATTTCCTCTCTCACCA
>NW_012051285.1:0-1598 GCF_000956235.1 Wasmannia auropunctata
AATAACCTCGCTGAAATAATGGGCTTCCACGGACTCGGAGAAGCACGCAGTAACAACGGCAAACAACTGATCGACCTTGCATAACCAACCACTTCTTCGTCGATGACACGCGTTTCCCGCATAAGGACATCCACAAATATACATGGCAATCACCAGACGGAGTAACACGCAACCAAATCGATCACATCGATTGACAAAAAATCTCTGAGCTCTCTGCTGGACGTTCGGACAATACGTAGTGCAGACATGTATAGCCACCATAAGATAGTCATGGCAAAAATACGTATAAAACTAATAAAAATAATAACATCAAGAATAAGTCGAAAGAAATTTGATACTGAGAAACTTAAGATCAAGAGCGCTCACCAAAACTTCTGCGAAACTCTGGCAGCCAAAATAATAAAAATCAATCATAAAACAAATGCTAAGGGGAAATAAGATATAGTACAGAAAGCGTACATTGAGACCGCAGCTGAAGTCATCGGACTCAAAAACAACACCCGTAGGTCATGGATTGCCAATGAGACCTGGGAATTAATAGAGCAAAGAAAAACGCTGAACCTACTAAATCGGAGTCGGGATAATGCAATCCTCGCAAGATACAATAATATAGAACAAATCAAGAAAATAGCGAGGAAAGATCGTCGCAAATTCGAGGAAAGCATCATCACTAACGCAGAAACAGCGGCAAAGCGAAGAAATGTGCGCGGAATGTACCAATGCATCAGAAGAATCACTGGCCAGTTTACGAACATCCCACCAATTAAAAGCAACGATGGCCGCATTCTCACTACAGAGCAACATCAACTTAATCGATGGGCAGAATTCTTCAAGCATGATTCGGCAGACGATAGTCAAAACATCGATTATCCATCAACATCACATATCAGTATGCAACCACCATCAGTTGCTAAAATCAGATCAGCAATAAAGAAACTATGTATGTATATGCTTTATTGTTCCCCTTAGGGCTACAATTTTCTCCTATTTACATCAATCTTACATTAATCTTACAAACCTTATTCCTATCTTATTTTTATCGCTTACAACTATTTCTTACAACTACCTCCTCGCTTGCCTCACTCGCCTCCAATTAACCTACTCTACCTACACACACCTACTCCCGCCTGCTTCACGGGGCCTCCGCTTCCGGCGTATCCATCTGTCCTCTCGACTCTTACAACTCTACCAATCTACCATCACTCTCCAGCTGATTTCTTTCACTCCCACACATCCTTGCACACTCATATTTACACCCACCAACAGATACCTCCTCTCACTCCCTCTCTCCCTATACTCTCTCTCCCTCGATCCTTTCCCCCTCTCTTCCCCCTACTCCTTCCTTTCCTCCTTCCTCACTCTCTCCTCCACCACCTCTCTCCCTCTTCTTCCCCTCCCAAAATCCTATACATGCCTTCTGCCAACTTTCACCTCCCCTCTCCCTCCATGCCCTGCACTCCTTCCACACGTGCTCCGATGTCTCCACCCCTCCCTTACGCAGTCTACATAACCTTTCTTCCTCTTCCTCCTAATACCTTCCTTCCCTCATCTCATTCCCCAGTCTAAACCTTGCCACCCTCCTCCATCTACTCTCCCCC
>NW_012051286.1:0-453 GCF_000956235.1 Wasmannia auropunctata
GGCATACGAATTGGCAACATCCAGACATTGGCGCAGGCATTCCGACTAGCACAACTATTCAAGGAAATGACTCGCTGCAAAACTAAAATTCTGGGCCTTAGCGAAGTATGGTGGAAGGATAGCGGTGATATAACATCAGACAATCACTACATGATATTCTCGAGCAACTCAACCACTCACATCAACGAGGTCGAGATTATCATGACCACCGAAATAAAAAGAACACTAATAGAATAGAACCCAGTCTCCGATCGAATAATTACAGCCCGCTTTCAAACCAAAAATCGCAATGTAACGATCATTCAATGCTACACACCAACAGAGGCAACGGACAACAATGAAAAAGATCGTTTCTACAACCAATTAACAATCGCTGCAGTTTATAGAAATTCACATAAAAATTGTCATAGGCGATTTCAACAAAAAAGTTGGCAGCAATAATAACCTCGCTGA
>NW_012051286.1:7381-8649 GCF_000956235.1 Wasmannia auropunctata
CCACGTTTACTTTCTAAAGGAATAATATTAAATTTAAAAGTAAAATTCGAAAAATTTCCCTAAGTATCAGTAAAATTCCATGAGAATCCATGATTTTCAAGGGTAAAAATGAAATTCCCTGAAAATTCCAGGTTTTCCCGGTTTTTCCCGATAGTACCCATCCTGTTATTATTTAAAGTTTATAATTAAAGTTTCTTATTGTGTATTCATTTGCCCTAACAATTGTTATTAAATGTTTCAACATACAAATGTTTTCGACAATCATTTATGCAAAATAATCAATATTTATCTTCAAGACAGAATTTGTAAAATAAGATATTAAAAAAATGTCTTTTCTAAAAACATTTTTACTTAATTG
Source organism: Wasmannia auropunctata (assembly GCF_000956235.1). NCBI lineage: Eukaryota > Metazoa > Arthropoda > Insecta > Hymenoptera > Formicidae > Wasmannia > Wasmannia auropunctata. The sequence goes on from NW_012051286.1 coordinate 7,740, forward strand.
TGCAATAATATAACTTATTTAAGGCAATGTTAGAAGGCCGGAATTATATATGAATAATAATGACACAATGCAGTCGCAATAATAACTCTAAAATAACTGAATGGAACTGAACGCTTTTACAGGATTGAAATGCACATAAAATGTAAGCGCTCCAGCCACGAATTTGTAGTAATAAAACGAAAAAAATTACATTTTTTCATACAACTATCACCTAACGTAAATATTTCATCAGTATAAAAGTTCTGTAGCTCATACCTATGTATAAAATGACTATATCGCGCACATCGGATTACATGAAAGATCTTTTGAGCTAAGATTAAAAACGTAGAAAAAAAGATACTGTTATGATTGCAATTTATGATAATTTGTATACCTAGCTATGATACAGAATGGTAAACAGCAAAAATTGTATTTAGCAATAAGTGCTGAATTTTACAAGAGATGGCGTTTTAGTAGTTAAATAAGAACAATGTACGTTCGAATGAGACAGAACGATATTGCAAAAGTTCATTTAAAGATACCACTAAAACTAAAAACTCTGTTTTATCGACCTCGTACCAATCTTCCAGCATCGCCTTAATGTTATTAAAAAATGTATACTTAATTCTCCCGAAAACAATTACTTAGTATTAGAACAATTAGCAATATCATAAAATATAAAATAAATATTTATGTTAATATTAATATCAGAGAGGATCCGAGAGCGGACATGCCGGCCTTTTGGCTGTAACGCTAAAATGCCCTCGCGCAGAAAGTAAGGAAAGTTAGGAAATATACTTTCTAATGCGTAATTTTTCGAGAATAAAGCTCCAGCAGACTCGAAAAGTGGATTTAGTACGGACCACAAATTGTGCAGAAATCTTGATTTTGCTATGTAATTTGGATCCACTTCAGATCGGAAGAGCACACG
>NW_012051287.1:0-366 GCF_000956235.1 Wasmannia auropunctata
CGGCCGGATGCCTGGCAAAAACACCAACCGGATGCCGCCCCGCCAAATATCGCCCTGCGGGGCGATGACAGGCGCAGTGCGCCCGCGCCTACGTTATCGGTTACCAGCTAGCGCGAGGTTGCGAAGCGAACGGTCCCCGGGTGCACGCGCACCCTTGCCACCCGATACGCGCAGGCGCCCTGGCCGCCACGGCGGAGTGGGGCCAATAGACATCACGCACTACCGACGCCGGGAGTATAAAAGGCCAGGGACGAGAAGGCAAAGCACCTTCTTTCCACCGAGCCCAGCGAACAAACCACCTCGTCCGCCTTAGCTCCGCCACTTATTCGAAGGGTTCAGAGGTCGTGTTTGCGCTGCCTCTCTCGT
>NW_012051288.1:0-6483 GCF_000956235.1 Wasmannia auropunctata
AAACTACACAATTTGCAAAAGAAAATCGTACGAATGTTATTTTTGAAGAATTTATTTTTAGCTGATTTTACATAAAAACAAATCATAAATATATAAATTATGAATTTCTACCTCTTTAATTATTTAAACAGATTATATTTTTATCAGTATTAATAAAGTGCGTTTAATTTTCAAAAAATAAGTGAATGTCTTTTTAGAAAATCTGTTGATATCAATAGCTTTTCTTTATATAATAATCTTTTTTTTTTTCTAAATTTATGCCGAAATATATAATATAAACCATGGTTATCAAACATACTCGAAAAATAAAAAATAGTCTAGAGATTACGTACACTGTACACACAATGTCATCGTATACTCCATCATTATATCTTTTATTATAACTATGTACTTAAAGTCCTTAAAGGAATTTTGAATTATATAAAAGAATTCTATTTCTAGTTTCTAAAATTCTGTTTCTGTTATATAAAAGTAGTATGTATATAAATTTCTTTTTTAAAGAAACAACCTCTACCACTAAAAGTCCAGTTTCTTGGAATAGGCTTCATAGGTACGACAGAAGTATTTATGTATTCTTGGCCAGCAGAGCATTTGATTCATATGGTAAATTACTTATCACTTAAATTTTTTAGTACTCGTATAATTAATTTCATTTTTTTTAATGTTTATTATCCAGACTCATGAAGTCGCACAAGCAGCATTCTATATACTTGAAGACAATCGTATAATGGAAATGTGGAAATGTCTGCAAATTATTATAATGAGAAGTCAAAAACCAGTAACGATTTCAATACCTATCTTTCTGCCTGAAGTATCTCTTAGTTACTTTTCATCGGTAAGAACAAATTTGAAATTAGTTTAAAAATTGAGTAGTTTGCTAACATGTCATTTATATTAATTATTTAATATTATTATATAATTTCATATGTCTATACAATGTCTAGAATGTATATATGATTTTAGAAGAACGCAAGAATTCATCCTTTTTTTACTCAATTTTACTTGCTAATTCCAAAAATCATTATTAATTAAAATTCTTAGCATTCGGGATATATATTATTTTGGAATACATTTTGACAGAAGAAAGCAATAGTTGGTTTTATCATTTTGTTGAGTCACGTCTGCAAATTTCTTTTTGTTTTTGTAAAAATATGTTTTGATGTAACCTAAGCCCTCATTCTTTCTCATTGGGCTTGAGAACCTGCAAAATCCCTTTAAATTATGTATACATTTTAATTTTTGCGTGGAAATATCTCGAAAAGTATAAAAGATGCAAAAAAATGTTTCAGATAAAAGTTGTACGGTCTGAAGAGAGACAAATAATGGTAAAAATAATTTTCGAAAAAAATCAATTTTTCAAAGTCATATAAAGGGTACCGCCATTTTTTTATATAAAACTATAATATAAATACCTACAATAAAAATTATATAATTTGTTATATATTATAATTTTTTTAATTGTTTCTGCACACATATAAAAGTATTAAGGTAAATTAACAATTCAATAGTTTATAAGATATTTTATATCTTTGATACCATATTTTGATATAAAATATAAAATATCTCGTAAACTGTTGAATTTATCATAATACGATAGCTTTATCTTATCTTAATATTTTCATATGCAGATTAATAAAAATGGCAGATTAATAAAAAAGTAAAAATTATATAATTTCATATAAAAAAATGGCGGTACCCTATACATAACTGAAAAATTGATTTTTTCAAAAATTATTTTTACTATTATTTGTCTTCTTTCAATTTTTATCTGAAACATTTTTCCAAATCTTTTATACTTTTCAAAATATCTCTAAAATTTTTTTTTAATTAGAATATTAGTATTAGTTCAAAAAGCTTTAACAATATTAATAATTAAATATAATTTTCAATGTATTATCTGTTTATGTACTTTTTATATATTATACAAAATTTACCTTTTATTAACAAAAGAAAACTTAACATTATTTATTATTATATGTTACAGTATCTTTCAACTGTCCTTTCCTATTTTACAACATTGCGAGTAATGATGGAGGAATAATGGAAATAATTAAATATAAACACTATATTGCAATTGAAATACTCGTATTAAACAATTAATGTTTGCACGAAAGGCTATCAGCAACACCGTGTTGCACTGTTGCAGAAATATAACTACTACACTTCAGAAAGCTGTATTATTTAATTGAAAAATGGTAGTAAATTGAATTAGAATTGTTATTATAATAATATTATTAATAAATATTACTTCAAGATTTGTAAGGATGATTATTTACCGATATATTTTCAATTGTCACTATTTGCTATTAATCTCTGAGAATAACAAAAATAAAAAGTAAATTAAAATTCTGTAAAATAAAATATGCATTACAATAATAATTTTGACCATATATCTCTAATGTAATATATTATTAGAGATATAAGCTGCAGTAGTATTAATTTTTTTTCATAAATTAATTTTACAATCATTATTAATATGATAATAAAATTCATCTATAATCTACTTTACTGACTTTGATTGTCTCATTTATCTACTGCCTAAGTATCACAAAATTATAAAGAAAAATAATTTTAAAAATTCAAAATAATTGAGAAGACATTCGCTGTGTAGATTACATATTGATCCTTTTCAAAAAGAGGTGTAAAAGATGTCAACTGAAAGAGAGTTATGTATCAATAAACGATATTCTTTAATGTTAAATTTGTAGTATTACTAGTGTAATGTATTACTATTTCAATGTATATAATTCCAAGTGTAGAAAAGTAGCGTTACACCTTTATTTGCAAAGTATTTTGATGAAACTGATCTTGGTAACCTACGTTAAGATCAAAATCATCGGAGGATGGCCTGTATATCTGCATAATTATTGAAATTAGAGTCTTGTACGAAATTAGTGACAAAATTTTATTTATTATTAAATCTTACGTTGTAAATTTTTTGTGATGTATTTGATATTTTATAGACTTTTATAAGCGAAGCTTTACCCATTTTTCAAACATTTTCTCTGTAATATTATTTTCACAGAGAATTGCTATGTCTATAGCTTGTTCCACCTATTCCATCTATTTCCGTATTGTAGAAAATGTAGAACATTAAATCCTTCTTTTATTTTCAAAATAACAACAGACGAATATTGCGTGAGCGTGAAATCTATTCAACTGCTGTATATTATTTCAGTGAAACATGTGTTACTTCCTACATACTTATTTCTTTTCTTTTTGCCGACCGGACATGTATCGATAAAATTATTATGTAGGGTATAATTGAAAAATGCTACTGTGTATTGAAACTCGATAAGTTAGACGAAGAACGTTTTATTGCGCAGTATCTTTAATAGCAATCATGATAATTTTATATAAGTATACCCTTGCGAAACGAAAAAACGCAAGAATATATATTCTCTCAGAGTAACTCCCTTTTGCTACACTCTTTCATCATAATATTATTGCAAACACGTGGGACGTATACATTATTAGGTACGGCTCGCGAAAGAGTTTTTATTTTCCATAATTTCAACTTGCGATACGCTTATAAGATACAGCACACTGCAGTCATGCGAAGAAAAGTGATGCTAAAGGAAGTGATCTCGGCGGTAAAGTTAAGTTTGTTAATAATTTCGTGTTGGCCCCTGTCACAAAATGCGACAAGATTGAAGGTGCTCTGTGTGAGACTGCATCATTATTTCAACATTGTTCTAATAATAGGTCTACTGGCACCGTTTGTATATACTTTTACAAATCATATTGACGATCCTATAATTTTAGTACAATTAATTGCATATATGATCGGCTTTCTTCATACCGCTTTGAATTTTGTTTTTTGTAGAATTAATGGCCATCACATACAGGTAATTAATATTTACACATTTGATATTTAAAGATTCGCTGGTGTACGAATCTTCAAATATTAATTAAAGAATCATGTTTTACTACTATAAATTCTTTATATTTATGTAATTATTTGCAGAATGTCACTGCTGAAATGGAACATTTTTCCAATTTCATGCAACCGCATGAAGAAATCATTATTCAACGACATATTGACAGTTGCATCCCGTTCTATGGCATGTCCATGTTTATTTTCTATTTTACCACAATATCAACCATTATCATAAAGCCAGCTATGAGTAATCAAACCTTTCCAACAATTGCTGAATATCCGTTTGATGTATATTATCAACCGCTAAAAGCTATTATCTACATACATCAATCTATAGTTGGACTAATAATGGCGGCACAATTGTGCACAAATATTTTTATGGCTCTTTTGCTCTGGTTTGCATCAGCAAGATTTGAAATATTAATTGAAAGAATAAGAAAAATCACAAATGTGTATCAACTATTCAAATGTATTAAAAAACATCAAGAATTACTCAAGTACGTAACATAATTCTCACTTTAATGGGAAATATAGTTAAAGAAATTTTAATAATAGTAATATGTATTTTATATTTATTCAGCTACGCTAGAAAAGTTGCAACCGTTGCTGGTCCTTTTGCATTTTTAAGTACGTGTTGTAGCACGATTGGCTTAATAACAGTCTTTTTATTGTGGGTTACAGTAAGTACATATTATGAAAATCTAATATTTGTATTCTCGTATAAATGATAAAAAGTAAATAATGCAATAAAGAAATTAGTATTAAAAGAATGGCACTATTGCCAGACTATTAGACTAATATTATTTTTTAAATTAAAATAAGCACACGCACGTACACACACACGATAATATGTATTACATCTTTATATATACATCTATATCAATAATTAGTATATTCTTTATTTATAAAAAAGAAATAATTTTAATTAGATAAAAATATTTTAATGTAAGAATATAAGTAAGAAACATAAATATATATATTTTTTAATAGAATCAACCTATAATAACAATAATCCTTTCTTTCGGATTAGTTCTAATAAGTTTAACGGAAGTATTTATGTATATTTGGCCAGCAGAATATTTGATTTATACGGTATATTATTTATTCTTTAAATTTGTTATATTAAAGTTAATTTTATTTTAATAAATGTTTATTATTTTTTACAGAGCGAAGATGTCGGCCAAGCAGTATTCGATATGCTCGAACATAATTATTTTATTGGAATATGGAAATATCTGCAAATTATTATAATGAGAAGTCAAAAACCTGTAAATGTTTCAATACCTTGTCTTTTGCCCGCCTTATCTTATCATTACTTTACATCGGTGAGATTATTTGATTATACATTTATTAATAGAAATATTGTTTAAGTAATTTTTATATATTATCTATACGTATATTGTGGCATACATATAATAATAATTAACAGTACAACATAATATAATATGTATTAACAATTGCAACAATTAAGTAATATTCTAATATTTTTTGTCAAAATTTTGAGAACATTTTAAAATTATTTTGTAGTTAAATATTATTATTTCTTAAATTACTAAATCATATCTTGACATATTTATAAAAAATTTGACTGTGGTTATTATTATACTCTTTATTGCTAATTTATTACTTTATTGACTTTATCCATAATCTATTTATCCATTTAATAATTTAATGAAGAAATATTAACAGATTTAAAGTAAGTAAATATATACATATATATTTCAAAATTAATTAATATATAAAGAATAATCGCATAAATACGTTTTTATGTATTATCAAAAATTTACTTTCTTATTAATATAAAGAAAAATTTAACTAGATTTATTGTTTTATGTTACAGTATCTTTCGACTGTACTCTCGTATTTCACAACTCTGCGAATAATGATGACTGATGATAAAAATTAAAAGTAAACTCAATATTATACGTAATTAAAATAAATATTTTAAACAATTAATTATTTGCATGTAGAGTTGTATTTTACATTAAATTGATGTTAAAATATGGTTGTTAGTTTGATTTGACAATAACAATAAATTTAATTAATCAGAAATATTATTATCATAGTATTACACATACATATTTCCCCGTTGCTAATTTTTCGTGGCACGTACTCAACATTTGTTTGCTGAAAACAAACTGTTAGCAACATGCAACGTAAAACATATTGGATAATAATCCAATAAATAAATTTTAGCGACAAATTCTTTCTAATAAATTAAGAAGTATTGCTCAACAGTTTAGATATATTTGTAGTTTTGGAATAATTAATGAATGTATATAAATAAGGAACTTCTGATAACACGTCTGAAGAAACAAAATAATATTCCGCAGTTAATTTCGAAAAAGAAAATGACAAAGTGCATAATACTTGTTGTAAAACTTGTACATATTATACAATTACGTACTCTTGTTTTATATTGATAATAAAAAGTTTTAAATTGATAGATAGCGCCTCTATCTAAATGGAACGTGAACATTGACCTACGTAGCCAATATTCATAATTCCGTAGGTAACGTTCGCGATTTTGCGGTTTGATCAATTTTATTTTGATTTTCGACTTTGTGATTGATATCAATTCGACCAATTATTTCTCGTTAGAT
>NW_012051289.1:0-1195 GCF_000956235.1 Wasmannia auropunctata
TTTCTTTGCAGCTAAAAATCTGTTTGCAAATAAAAAATATATACAATGTTGAAATACCCCGCGCCGCGCGCTATAGGCGATCGAGGTGGGCGGCCGTATTTCGTCACGCGTTCACGTTCGGCGATCTTTATAAATTAATATTTCGACAACTGTTGTGAAGATCGCAAAAAAGTAGAGGACTTTTCTACTCAGTTTAGCTCACTTTATCTACCTACGAACGATTTACATTGAGTACCGAACACCCTGTATAATTGAAAAATATTTATATTACCATAGAATCATAGAAATCTAAAAAAAATTGAAATAAATTGATTCGTTATTCCTTCTGGCACATCTGCTATTAAAAATAACTTGTAATTGTATAATACATTAAGAATTTAATAATGCATTAAATTCTACATGTTCTAAATGTTGCACGTATTAAATTTTTTATTATATTAGAAATAATAAGGGACAAATACGAGATATACATACAAAATAAATTTTTTCGTTAACCCTTGTGTGTACACTCAACTTTACCAACGTTGTTGCACAGCCGGGTTACCGCGGTGCCCACCTCTCATTTTTTTAGTTTTTAAAATATTTATGGCATTTATGCAATTGAAATGGCTTCCTTAACGTTTATTTCAATAAATAAACATAAAAAATGAGTGCCAAGGCATTTGCAAATAAATTGACCGGCTCGTACAAAGGGAGAAGAAAACCAGGGTGAAAGATTAGTAATAAAGAACTTACAGCTGCGTACCAAGGCTGTGGTAGAAATATTACTATGGATAATTATTTTACGTTACCTCTTATCAAACACTTGCTTTCATAGAAGTTAACTTTAGTTGGTACTTTGAAGAAAAATAAACCTTACATTCCAAACGTGATGGTTCCAAATAAATCGAGAGAAGTATATTCTACTGTGTTTGGATTCCATGAAAAAGTAACGCTGTGCTCCTACGTGCCGAAGAAGAATAAAGCAGTAATACTGATATCAACGATGCATTCAGACATGGTTATGAACGATGTTGCTAAGAAGCCCCACATTATTATATATTATAATAAATATAAAGCTGGCGTCGATACCATGCATCAAATGATCAGCAGATATACGACAAAACGTCGCACTTTGAGATGGCCGCTAACTATGTTTTTCAACATGTTAGACATTTTCTCACTTGCTTCGTATCTATTTTATTACAAAAATAAT
>NW_012051290.1:0-670 GCF_000956235.1 Wasmannia auropunctata
CAATTTCTGTTAAATAAAACATTACGGTGTGTTCACATCCACCGTATTCACGGATTTGGTACCACGGATTTGGTACGTGCGACTTCTGGTTTTTTCTAAAAAAAATCAAAATGACATGAAAAGTAAACGTTTTAAATCAATTCAAGACATCAAGGCAGCCACGACAGCACAACTAAAGGCACTTATTAAAGAGGATTTCCAATACTACTTTAGCAAGTGACAAAAACGGGATAAGTATATTAAAAGCGAGAGGGAGTATTTTGAAGGAGGGACTAATTGGCATGTATCTTTTAATCAAATGAATTTTTTTATATTTCAACATTCATCGTATTATTTGATCACCCCTGGTACACGTATATGTATATATATTATATGCTAATTCATGTGAATTAAGCAATTAAATATATGTATGTATACAGTAAAACACTGTGTGCCCGCACTCCGTTTATACAAACGGTACTTCCAAATATACAAACTTATAGTTGAACTTTCGTTATGATGTACAAAAACATCATAACGCAAAATTTCTTTGCAGCTAAAAATCTGTTTGCAAATAAAAAATATATACAATGTTGAAATACCCCGCGCCGCGCGCTATAGGCGATCGAGGTGGGCGGCCGTATTTCGTCACGCGTTCACGTTCGGCGATCTTTATAAATTAATATTTCGA
>NW_012051291.1:0-432 GCF_000956235.1 Wasmannia auropunctata
GAGGGGGAGTACTTAACTGCGTGCTCCGTACTTTCCAGGGCGAGTCAGCCATCTCGAGGTCGGTGTTCTCTTCCTCCCTCTCGCTGGTTGGTGGAGTCGACGATTTTACACGCCGTTCGACTATGCCGCCGATTTCTACATATGTTACGCTCGTGCCAAAAGAGAAGATTAAGTAAAACGCGTCAAAATTATGCCACGACAACGCACGCGCGCGGATACGCTCGCCTCCCTAAATCGGGGAGGACGCAGGATTCAAAACCGCGCTCCTTCGGTCGGGCATTACGACCCTTGTGACGGACGGTTGAAAAAACGTCACGTCACAGTAGATGTATACTTCCTTAGCAATAAATTAAATTAAATCAAGTTAAATTAAATAAGTGCCTTTAAGTTGCGCTATCGTGGCTATCTCAAACGTCTTGAATTGATTCAAAA
>NW_012051292.1:0-398 GCF_000956235.1 Wasmannia auropunctata
TTTCTGTGTCTCGTTCTCTGCTTGTAGACTAGCGAAATCCGTCACATTAGATTGCATATAAAACTCGTGTACAGAACGATAGTGCTGCAATTGCGCTTTAAGTAGTGGCACATCCTCTTCCAAAATATCCATTTGTTCAGCCCATAGAGTGACTTCTTCAATTTCAGAACACGGTCCTCCTTTTCGTTGTCTTCGATTTTGAGACCATCTGGAATCTTCATGTAGATATCCTCCTCCAATCTTCCATTTAAAAAGGCTGTTTTCACGTCGAATTGTACTAATTCGAGATCGTGTTGTGCCGCCATCGCCAACAGCACTCTCAACGAATCATAGCGTACCACCGGTGAAAACGTTTAATTGTAGTCCACTCCCGGTGTCTGCATAAAACCTCGTGCAAC
>NW_012051293.1:0-360 GCF_000956235.1 Wasmannia auropunctata
GCCAACCAATTTTTCGAGTTTAGCACCGAAATTTACTTTAGAGGAAACGGCCATCTCGTCGAAACAGAGAACAGCAAGTTTCTCCACCGATGACATATCTTTTTCTTTTTCTCGCATTACAACTAGAACGTCATTTAAGAATCCTTCTTCGATGTTAAATTTTTTCAATGCCCACCTTCTTAATGACGCTAACGATGGTAAAGGGTAGTTCAATTTTGTTCGAAAATAGCGGTAAGCTTTGGCACTTACGCTACGAAATGAAATAGCTGCAGCGTAGTCATCAATGGACCACTGAACCCATTTCTTTCTCTCCAAAATGCAGCGTATTTGCCCTTCCGTGAAGTAAGGTTGTAATAATTC
>NW_012051294.1:0-360 GCF_000956235.1 Wasmannia auropunctata
CCAAATAACTTTAAGTTTCGTAAAACAGACTTAAAGTTATTAAAATGATCAATAGAATCATAGTGAAGCAAAAACTTGGCCATTATGTAAATTTTTCTTTTTTTAAAATGATTAGTATCCCGATAACTATTGCCAAGATCGCAAAATGGTAGAATACTTTTTTGTTCAGTTTGGTCCACACTACCTGTCCACAAGCGTTGTACTATTCAGTACAAGACACCCTGTATATATACGATATATTTTGTTAAAATACGATTTAACCTTTAAACCACTATATTTGGTTTCACAGACCGCTATTGAAACGTTGCTTGTCAACCATTTTCTTATTTGTCACCATTTAAATATATTTAATTTCTATTG
>NW_012051295.1:0-566 GCF_000956235.1 Wasmannia auropunctata
CTTATAATTCGTAAAATAATTTGGTTATATTATACTTCGTTATATTCGTTAAAAAGAATACTACAACTTTTATCATATTAAAATTGTCACTTTACCGTGTAAAAATTAATCATGTCTTTCCGCTCTTTAACATAGATAATATTTCTAAGTGATCACTATGCTTACAATAAAGTTTAGTCAGAGCCGTTTGATTTGATATTATATTTATTAGGTCTATCTTTGTTAGTTTACGAGATAAAAAGGAGTGACCACTTATACAGGAACACCCTGTATATATATATACAGGGTGTCTCGTATTCAATGGTACAGCGCTTGTGGGCAGGTAGTGTGGGCCAAACTGAATAAAAAAGTCCTCTACCATTTTGCGATATTCGCAACAGTTATCGAAATACTAATCATTAAAAAAAAATTTACGTAAAGTATATACAAGTGTATCGTACATTAGGTACATCTTATCTAAACCAAAAATATTATTTTAACAAATAAAAGTTGTCCAAAAACAAATATGAGATCATACAAATTGCCAAGTATTTGATTAGACATAGAGAATAGAGACAAAAATATTT
>NW_012051296.1:0-460 GCF_000956235.1 Wasmannia auropunctata
GACGTGTGCTCTTCCGATCTGTAAAGTGACAATTTTAATATGATAAAAGTTGTAGTATTCTTTTTAACGAATATAACAATGTATAATATAACGAAATTATTTTACGAATTATAAGAGTTTTGGTTTAAAATTTTGCGGGCAGCTATTATCTTTTCAATTTTGGTCCTGCGATGTGGCCAACTTCCGACTTTCACACTAACGAGAATATTATGATCAGATAAAAACATTACACGTCAATTGTCAACGCAAAAATCAGAAGTTGGCCACATCGCAGGACCGAAATTGAAAAGGTAATAGTTGCCCGCAAAATTTTAAACTAAAACAACTCTTATAATTCGTAAAATAATTTGGTTATATTATACATCGTTATATTCGTTAAAAAGAATACTACAACTTTTATCATATTAAAATTGTCACTTTACCGTGTAAAAATTAATCATGTCTTTCCGCTCTTTAACAT
>NW_012051297.1:0-503 GCF_000956235.1 Wasmannia auropunctata
TTTAAATATGAAAATATAAAACTTTAAGAACGTATTTCGAAATTACGAAAGTTATATAAAAACCCATTTACAAAGTTTAACGATCTTCTTTTCTCTTATTTATAATTATAAAACACGAAGCCGCGCGCTGAAACGATATTAAGGCCGACATGTTATCATATAATTTCAACGTTCTTTTTATCTACAAAATATCTATGTATTGAATATTCCTTGTATCTTTAATAAATTTCGATAACTGTTTTAACAAGTTTCGATAAATTGTTATACATTTAGCCTTTTAGACTTATTATCGTTTAAAATGATGAGTAGATTCATTTATCGCTTGAACAGCGTTTTTAAAAATTTTTCTTATTTTGATCCTCGTTTCTGACAAGAAAATTGATTTCAATCCATATACATGTTTATATAAATTTATATTACTAATAAAGATGTGCAAATCAAGCATTTGCATGGTCGAATCAAATCAAATTGAATTTTTTGTAACATGTTCGAAATTGAATCGA
>NW_012051298.1:0-798 GCF_000956235.1 Wasmannia auropunctata
TGTGTTCTCTACGCAGCGAAATACGGCGGGAAAAAAAAACCCGTTGCGCTGCGCTCTGCTCTGAACATGCGAAATTGCGTATTTAACCCAGCGAAAACTCTCGCATAGCGAAAGTGATATCGATTGTGGCCGCGGATACTCGGTGCGCTCGAAGCGAGCAATCGTCTAAAATCAGAACGCAGCGGTCGGAAACGGCCGGAGTTGCATACAATATCAGCGGCAGCAGCAACAGGCGACTTCTGGCTGACGCGGGCAGAGAGTAGGTCTCGACTTCCTTTCTCCATCCTTCTCTCTCTCTCTCTCTCTCTCTCTCTTTCTCTCTTTCTCTCACTCATTGCGCGAAACGACTACCTGGTGCGTTGAGGCGGAACGACATCGGGGAATTTTCGCCGGCGCTCCTTTCTCGCGTTTGCTCGTAATAACGATCTTTTTTACGACAGCGATTCTTCACCCTCGTCTGCTCTGTCTCTTTTTCGCCATCTGCACACCCCACAGACCGCGCGAGTGGCTGTCGGTGCCAAATTTCAATCAAACTTGGCCGAATTTCAGGACTTCCGGTACGAGTGGCGATACGACACATCATCTCGCCGGTTTCGGACGATCCTTCCCTTTTTCATCCCCGCGCTGTCATTCCCTCTATGATATCGCGACCGCTTTCGGGCAATCTGTCTATCCCGGTCGCTCATCTTGTGGCCGGTTGTAAGCGATCTGTCTCTACCTTTTCTGCACTTTGATGTAGTCTCCGATTTGTCTGCATTTTTTCTTAATTTTCTGGCTGATTTTAACAGTTTTTTTTTT
>NW_012051299.1:0-2047 GCF_000956235.1 Wasmannia auropunctata
GCTTCCGACGCACGACGCGAGTCAACGCGAACGAACCGGGACGAGCCGGGCCGAGCAGACGCGTTTTGCGCGGACTAATCGCGAATTTTCGACTCGTAAATTTTCCTGATGATTTTTCCCGGGGCGACGCGAGCCGCCGCGGCTCGATTCCGCGCGCGAGACGCTCGCTTGAGTCGGCGTCTATCCGGTCGGATAGAAGGTTCCAGAAGTCGGGCCGCGGCGCGGCCGCTCGATAGAAAACCGACGCCGCGCGCCGCGCTGTGACACTCGTTGGTGAGCTCCCGTGGCGGAAGGATCGTCGCTGCTCGTCGGTGATCTCTCGTTCTTCGCGCGCCGTCGTTCGTACGTGTTCCGATTTTCGGAGTGCGAGGCTCGTGCACTTGCGTTTTTTTTTCGCGTTTCATTCGGATTTAGTATTTGTTAATATTGTGAAATAATGCCTGAGGACGTGAGCATGGCGGACGCCGGCGAGGTGGAGACCTTCGCCTTCCAGGCCGAGATCGCCCAGTTGATGAGCCTGATCATCAACACCTTCTACTCGAACAAGGAGATCTTCATCCGAGAACTGATCTCCAACTCGTCCGACGTGAGTGGCTTGCTTTGTTGTTAATAAAAATATATTTGGCGACACCGTTTCCCGACGTTCGCGGCGTTGCCGTTGATGTAGTCCACTTCCGTTTCCGTTGTCGACCTCGTGTTCTCACACGCCTCTCGATTTTGTATATTTAAATATTTCTTAATATGTTTTATACATTTTATCGGATTTTAATAATTTTTTCATGTCATTTTTATGTGATACGTATAACTTTTTTGAATTTTTTTTTTATTACGTTTGGAAGTTGGGATATTGTGAAAAAAGGAAAATTAGAAACAGAACGTTAGAAATAATCGTGTAACTTCGGAAAAGTGATAAAAACATTCTTGTTAATAGCGCGATATTAAATCCTTTGTGAATTTTTTGTTTAGGCGTTGGACAAAATTCGATATGAATCTCTCACGGATCCATCCAAGCTGGATACCTGCAAGGAATTATTTATTAAGATTGTTCCAAACAAGAACGACCGCACCCTGACGATTCTCGATTCGTAAGTATCTTTTATAAAAATAAATATATGCGACATATATATTAATATTCACAACGCTTGTCTTTAAATTGAATTTTCTGTGTCTTTACAGTGGCATTGGTATGACCAAAGCCGACCTTGTAAATAACCTGGGTACCATTGCCAAGTCGGGTACGAAGGCGTTCATGGAAGCTTTGCAGGCGGGCGCTGACATCTCCATGATTGGACAGTTTGGTGTGGGTTTCTACTCGGCGTACCTCGTGGCCGACAAAGTCACCGTGATCTCGAAGCACAATGACGACGAGCAGTACCTGTGGGAGTCCTCCGCCGGCGGTTCGTTCACGGTTCGTCCCGACAATGGTGAACCAATTGGACGCGGCACCAAGATCGTCCTGCACATCAAGGAGGATCAGACCGAGTATCTGGAGGAGTCCAAGATCAAAGAGATCGTGAAGAAGCACTCTCAGTTCATTGGCTATCCCATCAAGCTCGTCGTCGAGAAGGAGCGCGACAAGGAACTGAGCGAGGACGAGGAGGAGGAGCCCGCGAAGGAGGGTGCATCCGAGGATGAGAAACCCAAGATCGAGGACGTTGGCGAGGATGAGGAAGAAGATAAGCCCAAGGACGAGAAGAAAAAGAAGAAGAAGACCATCAAGGAGAAGTACACCGAAGACGAGGAGTTGAACAAGACGAAACCGATTTGGACGAGAAATCCAGACGATATCACGCAGGAGGAGTACGGCGAGTTCTACAAGAGCTTGACCAACGATTGGGAAGATCATTTGGCTGTGAAACACTTCTCCGTGGAGGGACAGCTGGAATTCCGAGCGCTGCTGTTCATTCCGCGTCGCGCGCCCTTCGACCTCTTTGAGAATAAGAAGAGGAAGAACAATATTAAGTTGTACGTACGTCGCGTCTTCATCATGGACAACTGCGAGGATCTGATCCCCGAATATCTGAACTTCATCAAGGGTGTCGTGGAC
>NW_012051300.1:0-530 GCF_000956235.1 Wasmannia auropunctata
CATTCCAGAGTGCCATATTATAGGATATCTACTACTGTACTTCGCATCGTGCGTTATCTACGTGATCTGATGAATAAGCTCAACCGGCAGGATACGTCGGCGTGATCGATTGCTCGAGGATAAGGGAGAGCTAATTGTAGGGCAACAGTACATCGGGTGATGCTGGAGGTATTCAAGCCCATCGTCATGACTACGCCCAAGATAATTTCTAGAGGTGTGCGAACCAAGCATTTGCATGATCGAATCGAATTGAATCGAATTTTTTATAACATGTTCGAAATCGAATCGAATCGAATCTCTTTAATTCGAATACGAATCAAATCTGAATTAAATTTTCCCAGATTAACATTACATGTTAATTTAAACGTAATAAATAGCAAAATTTATGATTCACATTATTTTACGCAATGATTTAAACAATCTGTAGACCTGTTTTCGATTTACATCTCATTACAAAGGATCATGATCTTATATGTGACATTTTGAACTAGAAAATATTAATAATATGTGTATACACGAATAGTTAAAAT
>NW_012051301.1:0-391 GCF_000956235.1 Wasmannia auropunctata
TTTCGCAGCCGCTGTTTTGTATTGACTAGACAGTTAATACTTTATAAAATCGACTTTACAATATTTAACTCTCCAAACAATTTTATCATTTATTCCGACGATTTCGACTTCTCACTTGCGTTTTTTTTATTACAGTCTGTTATACAGTAAGTACCTGATCTTTTGTTATAATTATTATTAAGTATTTTGTTGCATTATAATTATGTTATGTAATTATATTTTGTTGTATTATAATTACATTAAAATTATATTATAATACAACAAAATACTTAATAATAATTATAACGCAAGATTAGGTACTTACTATATAACGATAATCGACTTTACAATATTTAACTCTCTAAAAATTTATCATTTATTTCGACGATGTTGACTTCTCGCTTGCGTTTTT
>NW_012051302.1:0-415 GCF_000956235.1 Wasmannia auropunctata
TTAGACTACTTTATTTTTAAAAAATTTATAGCTCTGTTACTAATAATGCTAGCTAACTGCTTTTTTTTTTTCAAAATACGCGAAAAATGTTCTAGTTTACGAGAAAAAAATGAAGATTCCAAAAATGTTTTGTTTTCCATTGTTTATTTAACAATAAACTTTTTAACAATTTTTTTAACAATCGGGGAGAGAGTCGAAAAATCTGAAAAAATATTTTTTATATACTTTTAGTTTTCCTACATCTTAGAAAAAAACCCCAAAAACGTGTTTTACCTCGTTTTTGAGAAAAAAAATTTTTTAGTTCTTGATGTGGGTAAAATCTGTCGACTCTCAGCGTGCGACTCTTACAAAAACAGCCAAACTTACAAAATATCTCTACCATACTGCTAGTATGTTGTTCGCAGCCGCTGTTTTG
>NW_012051303.1:0-374 GCF_000956235.1 Wasmannia auropunctata
TGAAGCGGATCAGTCATCTCTCAGAAATTTTTTTAATTTTGCACAAAGGTAGTACTTTGGGAGATAGAATTTTGTGCCAAAGGATTTTTTTCTTATTGCAAAATTAATCGAGATATAAACAATTAAAAATTAGACTACTTTATTTTTAAAAAATTTATAGCTCTGTTACTAATAATGCTAGCTAACTGCTTTTTTTTTCAAAATACGCGAAAAATGTTCTAGTTTACGAGAAAAAAATTAAGATTCCAAAAATGTTTTGTTTTCCATTGTTTATTTAACAATAAACTTTTCAACAATTTTTTTAACAATCGGGGAGAGAGTCGAAAAATCTGAAAAAAATATTTTTTATATACTTTCAGTTTTCCTACATCTTA
>NW_012051304.1:0-582 GCF_000956235.1 Wasmannia auropunctata
TTGTTCGCGAAATTAGCGATATTCTGAGCGAACCTGGTCCATCGGGTATGCAAAAATGACAAAAAATAATATAAATTTATTGCTGTGGTTGATAGGCCTATTGGGGATACCACGTTAAAAACAACGCGCCTTGTACTTTACCTCCTGGTAGTGTGGAAAAAGTACCATACACAACAAACAGCGTGTCATATATAAGTGTATGTTTTAAATATATATATGGGCCATTCCACGTGAAGCGGATCAGTCATCTCTCAGAAATTTTTTTAATTTTGCACAAAGGTAGTACTTTGGGAGATAGAATTTTGTGCCAAAGGATTTTTTTCTTATTGCAAAATTAATCGAGATATAAACAATTAAAAATTAGACTACTTTATTTTTAAAAAATTTATAGCTCTGTTACTAATAATGCTAGCTAACTGCTTTTTTTTTCAAAATACGCGAAAAATGTTCTAGTTTACGAGAAAAAAATGAAGATTCCAAAAATGTTTTGTTTTCCATTGTTTATTTAACAATAAACTTTTTAACAATTTTTTTTAACAATCGGGGGAGAGAGTCGAAAAATCTGAAAAAAATATTTTTTTA
>NW_012051305.1:0-780 GCF_000956235.1 Wasmannia auropunctata
TAAGATATTTGATAAATATATGGATATTAATTTGCAATTCAAATATTGAGATATATTTTGTAAAAAATATGAAAATGATGTCGCAAATTATCATGATTATCGTACGATATTAATCCTACAAGATACATAAAGATGTAGAGATGAGTAAAGCACATTATACATTCTACTACTTTAAAAATTTTACTAAAAATAATCTTTTAGCAAAGTAGCGAATCGAGTAATTAAAATTGTAAATATTTTGTTTCTTTTTAAGCATACAAGCATATAAAGTAACGTTGCATCACCAGATTTTAATTCTAACGCTCTCTACAATTACAAATTACAATAATGATTAATATTATACGGTAATCATGATAATTTGCGAGATCATTTTCATAATTTTTACAAAATATATCTCATTATTTGAATTGCAAATTAATATTCATATTATTTACAAAATATTTACAATTTTAATTACTCGTTTCGCTCCTCTGCTAAAAAATTAATTTTAGTAAAATTCTTGAAGTAGTAGAATGTATAATGTGCTTTACTCATTTCTACTTCCTTTATGTATCTTATAGGAAAGTTGTTCAATTTAGTCTAATTGATGTTAAATAAAAGTCTTCATTTTATCATTTATATAGTACATATATATATATATATATAGTGTTACGCCCGTGTCTTTGCCCGCGTCGTTCGATGTACCAGCGAGCCGGTCCAGCTGTCAGATGTTTCCCTGACGACGCGTTGTCGTCTGTCAAACTAGCGACACATTAGATTTGGAGACAAGCCGTCGTGCCG
>NW_012051306.1:0-1293 GCF_000956235.1 Wasmannia auropunctata
AGGACCGAGTTTCTCGCAAGAAAGAAACGGTCCGAGAGGGTATAAATAGGCCCGATTTTCTGATCGAAGACCAGACACGGTTCTTTAGCTGAAGACTCTTCACAGACTCCACTAGAGCTCACACGGTCTTTTTAAGACGAGGATATATAACACCACCAAGCTGCCGCCGACAACGTCGATCTGTACCGGCATCGCCGAAGCCTCGACGAGGGTCGCAACCAGGCCCAGCAGGGCCACGGCAAAGAAACGGGTTCAACCGCAGATCCACCAGTAGCAGCGGCACCAGCGGACGAGTGGAGGCTCGTGTCCATCGACTTCGGACCGACCCCGGACCCACGCAGGCAACGGCAGAGGATACCACACGGGACAAACAAGCGCCCAACGCCAGAAGCAATCCTACAGGCTCTCGCAGTACCGGCGCTCATCCGTCCGCTACCGGCGGGTCCTGACCAGGAGTCGATCAACACGACGGACAAGGCGGCGCAGGCCACGCTAACACCCGCGCTCCGGTCGACGCCGGCGCAGACACAAGAAGTGTACGCCTACGACAAGGCGACACAGACTCCAACCGAAGGACACCGGTGGAGCTTCACGCTCACGTAGCCACGGATAGCGTGGAGCCCTCGTGAGTCCTCGACGTTACAGCAATTAACCATTTTCTGGATGTTTTCAATGACGTATTAAAAAAAATAACTACAAAGAAAATAATAAAGATCGAAACCGATTTCAGCCTCGCTCTAATAAAGTCAGCCTGTACTGGCATTAAAAGTTTTGCAGGCAACTTTTAATGCCATGAATTTATCAAGATATATGAAATATATGTATGAGAAATACGAAAGAAAAATAGAAAAGAAAAAAAATGTTACAATTCTTCATACATGTACTTCGCACTTTATAAAAATGATAATTAACATGAAACAACTGCCGAAATCTCGTCGCGCGGAATAGCTCGCCGGAGGCGGGCGGCGAGAATGGCTCAGGGCGGTGAGGAGAAGAGCAATGAATTCTTAAATGCGGAGTTTTAAACAGATATAAAGAACTGGTTTATTCTATACTACATATATACATGGTATCTCGGTGCGCGCGGACGGACGATATTTACAGCTAGAAATATGTACAGGCGTGCACAGATGTGCTTCAGCGTGCGGCCACGTGCTCGCGCGTGACGTCGGTAGGCGCAGGGCTGGCGCGGTAGACGGAGCGTGACGCGTGAGACCGGTGTCTCTTCTGAGCGCGGGGCGCGGGGCGGGGTGTACGTGTCCCGGGCCGGCTTCCGAGAATCGGTTGTTTGTC
>NW_012051307.1:0-321 GCF_000956235.1 Wasmannia auropunctata
TGCAACGCGACAGGGCGCCCCGGAGGATCAGACCGGCAGCCAGGGACGGCCCCTCAATATAATCTGCTCCGGAAGGTGAGCTGCCTGAGCGTGCCAACCCGGGGGCGCACCTGATGATACCGCCGACGAGAAGGATACCGCCGCTAATTTGAATGCCGCGCGCAGGGACACAGGACCCGCGGCGCTACGCACCTCGCGCGATTCGCGGAGGTCGCGAGCTCGCACGCCCGCCAATTAGGGGCGCGGAAGAAGATACCACGTGGGCCCTCCGGCCCACCGAGCTCACGGAAGCAGCAGCACCCGGCACTTGTGCTGTGGTTA
>NW_012051308.1:0-445 GCF_000956235.1 Wasmannia auropunctata
TTGTTTACGTGATCGTTGTACACATGTTTCAGATTTGTACCATCCTGTTTGAACAGGATCAAAAAATTCGCGTTGTCGCGTATAAGATGCTTCGGTATCTTTGCATAAGTCTGACAGAGATAGAAACTGTCAACGTCCGCGTGTCGACCCATTGCAAAGTATTCTCTTATCACATCTTGCTTGTCGCATGCCACGTCATCAAAGATAAAGATGGAATTCGGAAGCGCTTCGTTTGGTGGGACGATGTCGCTATTATTGGAGAATGTATAATAACCGATTTCTTCTATCGAGCTCAATAACTTTTGCAAGTATTGATATTTCGGTTGCTGCAATGATTTCGAGTACACGTACACGTTCTCGAAGCGTACACCGTGCGGACTCTCCAACAAGCTTATCAACACGTTTGTCTTGCCACAGTTTGATGGACCACAGATGACACCGCGTA
>NW_012051309.1:0-439 GCF_000956235.1 Wasmannia auropunctata
AGGCTCGATGATGGGCTTAAAGTGTCTCTCCAGCGCGATATCTTCTTCCATTCTACCAGTTTTCAAGGCGCGATATTTTTGCGAATGGAATCGCTCGTTTTTTCAATCTGTTGCACTATTCTCTCGCCATCCCCCATGTCGGGAATGTTGCACAATCAATGTATCGACAACAACTAACTACGTTACAGTACCACAAAGTTATTAAATCCTTTTCTATAACGCCCACTGACAAGTGCGTTGTCCTTGTCTATCACTAGAAATCCATACTTTTGTTGCCAGCAATTGTGACACAATTTACAGAATTCCTTGTAAGACAGTCGGTGTTTACGTGATCGTTGTACACATGTTTCAGATTTGTACCATTCTGTTTGAACAGGATCAAAAAATTCGAGTTGTCGCGTATAAGATGCTTCGGTATCATTGCATAAGTCTGACTGAG
>NW_012051310.1:0-437 GCF_000956235.1 Wasmannia auropunctata
TTTTCGTTTGAGTGTTGGTTTCATATATCCTTCGTCTACTCCCGAAAAGAACGATTCGTTCTCGACCAATTCATCGTCGGCGATATTTTCAGCAATTCGTTTTAGAGGCTCGATGATGGGCTTAAAGTGTCTCTCCAGCGCGATATCTTCTTCCATTCTACCAGTTTTCAAGGCGCGATATTTTTTGCGAATGGAATCGCTCGTTTTTCAATCTGTTGCGCTATTCTCTCGCGATCCCCCATGTCGGGAATGTTGCACAATCGATGTATCGACAACAACTAACTACGTTACAGTACCACAAAGTCATTAAATCCTTTTCTATAACGCCCACTGACAAGTGCGCTGTCCTTGTCTATCACTAGAAATCCATACTTTTGTTGCCAGCAATTGTGACACAATTTACAGAATTCCTCGTAAGACATGTCGGTGTTTACGTA
>NW_012051311.1:0-427 GCF_000956235.1 Wasmannia auropunctata
TCGAACGGATGTTACGAGCGGCTCATTGGCGATTTCTTCAACGGAGGGGACGTACGATTCATCGTGTGATGGTAATATTTCAGACATTTCATTCAAAGTAGACGGCACAGTTTTTGAACGTTTCAGCATTGATTTAACCGGAGTGGAAGCCAGTATAGAATTGTCTAACGAGACGCTTGATTTTTTTCGTTTGAGTGTTGGTTTCATATATCCTTCGTCTACTCCCGAAAAGAACGATTCGTTCTTGACCAATTCATCGTCGGCGATATTTTCAGCAATTCGTTTTAGAGGCTTGATGATGGGCTTAAAGTGTCTCTCCAGCGCGATATCTTCTTCCATTCTACCAGTTTTCAAGGCGCGATATTTTTGCGAATGGAATCGCTTGTTTTTTCAATCTGTTGCGCTATTCTCTCGCGATCCCCCATGT
>NW_012051312.1:0-446 GCF_000956235.1 Wasmannia auropunctata
TCGGCGGATTCTCCAGATTATGGCAAGGCATTCGAGCTCCGTGGCACTATAGTTGCGCTCGGCGGGGTTTAGAGTGCGGCTGGCGTAAGCGATCACCCGCTCACCCTCCGGGGAGTGCTGGGTGAGCGCAGCCCCGAGTCCGGTATTACTAGCATCGGTTTGCAGGAAGAAACGGCGTGAAAAGTCAGGGCATGCCAGCACTGGCGCGGTGGTGAGCGTGTGTTTTAGCGACGAAAACGCCGCCTCCTTCGCCGGTCCCCACTGCCACCGCGCATGCTTGCGGGTGAGGGCGGTTAGTGGGGCCGCGACGGTGGCGAAGTCGGCGATAAACCGTCGGTACCAAGATGCGACGCCGAGAAACTGACGCACTTGTTTAATGGTCCGCGGTGTGGGCCATTGCGCTACGGCGCGCACTTTTTCGGGGTCGGTTTGCACCCCTTCGCGGT
>NW_012051313.1:0-533 GCF_000956235.1 Wasmannia auropunctata
TAATTATTTATAATTTTAAAATATGATAAAATTAATTAAATACGTTTTAGTCAATTTAATTTGTTGCGGCGGATGAAATACGGAAGTATAAGATATTAATTTCTAATCTTTGCATGCGTCTGGCAAGACTTTTGTCCTGTCAGCAAACAGCCAGACTGCCGTTTTTTTAAATGTTATTATATAAATTATTGTTATATTATATGTTGTTATATGTTATTATATAAATTATCATCACAAAAAATTTCAGCTTTGGTACTTTAACGTTAGAGCATTATTTTTTTTACAAAGTTAAGGGCCTGCCATCACGTCACGTCCCGACGGACCGCTGCCAGACTGTGATTATATCATTTTTAATAAAGTCAATAATTAGTAAAAAAAGTTCTAGCCTTGGTACTATGACTTGAGTGCATTGCTTTTTTTACAAGGTTGTAGGCGTACCGTCTTGCCCTGTCCCGCAATGCCACTGCCAGACCGTCATTTTAGCAATCGTCTACTTCAATACTTCAATATAACGAAAAAATTCATAAAGTATG
>NW_012051314.1:0-320 GCF_000956235.1 Wasmannia auropunctata
AGTGCTAATGCAATCATTAAAATCTATTCTTTATCAGTGCTGTAAATACATACATCTATGTTTACATTTAAATACGAGAATTTATTATTATACAAAATATATCAACATTTTAAAATAATTTTTTATAATTTTAAAATATGATAAAATTAATTAAATACGTTTTAGTCAATTTAATTTGTCGCGGCGGATAAAATACGGAAGTATAAGATATTAATTTCTAATCTTTGCATGCGTTTGGCAAGACTTTTGTCCTGTCAGCAAACAGCCAGACTGCCGTTTTTTTAAATGTTATTATATAAATTATTGTTATATTATATGTT
>NW_012051315.1:0-302 GCF_000956235.1 Wasmannia auropunctata
TGTTCTCGCGATCGACGATCCTCAGGACTGTAATCTCCAGATCGACGGTTATCAAGACTATGATTTCGTGATCGACGACCGTGAGAGCTATGCTCTCGCGATCGACGGTCAAGACTATGCTCTCGCGACCGACGACCGTTACAACTATGCTCTCGCGACCGACGGCCGTGAGAACTATGCTCTCGCGACCGACGGCCGTGAGAACTATGCTCTCGCGACCGACGATCTCGCGAATGAGAATTATAATTCTTCTCTTTTATCAATGATTGTTTATAATTAAACTTTTGTTGGCGATCGTGTAA
>NW_012051316.1:0-316 GCF_000956235.1 Wasmannia auropunctata
TGGAAAGGCACGGCCCGCTAAAAGAAATGCAGCAGAGCTCGTTAGCCATCAATTCACAGTCGCCGAATCAAACAACGGCAACGTCGCAACAGCAGAACGTCTTGTCTTTTTCGTCGCCTGGCAGCAGCGGATATCAGTCGGTTCCCACCGAGAATGCCTTACCTCAGATTTGTGCCATGATCGCCGAACAGTTCCGGCAACAACAAGAGACAATGACACAGCTACTTTTTGCGTTATCTCTCGGGCAAAATCAAGTACCGGCTCAACCGGCATCCTCGCCTCGAGTATCAAACGTTCAGGTGTCGGCTTCAAATAC
>NW_012051317.1:0-367 GCF_000956235.1 Wasmannia auropunctata
GGAACGGGAGGAGGAGCAAGAAGATAAGAAGGCACGCGAGTATCTTGTGCAAAAGCTCTTGGAGCACGACGAATGGGAGCTCCTCAAAACGCGCATACTGAAAGAAATGTACGCGCGTTTCAAAACCGCGTCTACGCACAACGCGTTTAATCGATCAGATCATGAATCATTTGGAAAGGCACGGCCCGCTAAAAGAAATGCAGCAGAGCTCGTTAGCCATCAATTCACAGTCGCCGAATCAAACAACGGCAACGTCGCAACAGCAGAACGTCTTGTCTTTTTCGTCGCCTGGCAGCAGCGGATATCAGTCGGTTCCCACCGAGAATGCCTTACCTCAGATTTGTGCCATGATCGCCGAACAGTTCCG
>NW_012051318.1:0-433 GCF_000956235.1 Wasmannia auropunctata
GGATGTGTATACGCGATTGTAGTTAAAAGCGGACAGAATACAAATACGCAATTGCAGTAAGAACGGACAGCGTGATTATATGCAATAGCAGTCAAAAGCGGATAGCTAGCCCTCTTTGATTCTGCAGTCAGGTACGGATAGGAATTACGTGCTATCGGTTTCTGACTGCTCGATGGTGTGTTTCTTTACCCGTAATTGCGGATAGATGCAGTTGCAGTGAGCTGCATAATATAATGGTTTCTGTATGCAAAGACGGATAGACATGCAGTTACATACAGTTAGCATGACTATCCGTCTTTGCATACAAAAACCATTACACCATGCAGCCCACTTGCAACTGCATCTATCCGCAATTACGGGTAAAGAAACACACCGTTGAGCAGTCAGAAACCGATAGCATCTGGTTTTTATCGGTTTCTGTGGGAATTTTTAC
>NW_012051319.1:0-999 GCF_000956235.1 Wasmannia auropunctata
TTAAATTGATAGTATTAGTCGCCATGTTGAGGTTAAAATGGATAACGAAATCTGTAATTTCTTAATTTTTTCCTGTTTTTGGTACAAAACACACCAGAGCCAGATGCATTAGCATGTGTGTTTTAATCGTGGAAAAGGAAATTTTATTCTATGCGATTAATACGAAGTATTTTGTATCCAACAAAAATGGTATTTTTGTTGATAAAACAGACGGCTTTAGCATCCTCTTAACAGATAGTCACACTCGAAGTCTTCCAACGACTCGCCGAGTTAAATGACCCGCGTGACAATGACTCGCGTTGAGGACGACGTGCCGCGTGGCGCACGGATGTAGACGAAAAGTAGACGAGTCACACGATTAGGACTCTCTGGTACGGTGGTCATCGTTCTTTCTGTCATCATTATCCGTCTTACACTCCGTTCAGCTTGTTATTGTGACTCAAGCTTCCCCGCTTCTGACCTGAGTGAAAAAAGGCCAGGACGAACGGAGGGGACGGAAGAGCGCGTCTCCCCTCCCCCTCCACCCCTCCCACCGGTCGTCGTCGTCGTCGTAAGGATCTTCTCGCAGCATCGATCCTGCGGTCCCTGAAAGGAGACGGCCATGAACCTCACAAAGAGACACACGGCCGCCTCCTACGGTGCATCATTCTGCCATCTCTCCTTCGGCTCGTAATACTCTCTTATCTCTTTTACAGCTCTATCCCTTTTCCTACGCCCTAAACCTTCCTCGACGATTTAGCGACGAACTATATATATAGTAAAGCTTTTTCGCGCGAGACGCGGACGTCTATAAAGCGCTCACATCGTATATGTCATTAATTATTAAGATCCTCGGTGTGACCGAGTTTTTCCGGTCACATCGCGATGAAAGAGTGTTTACTCTCGCGTTAGCATCGCATGCACGCAAAGAACATCGCGTCGAATTGCTCGCGACGTGACGCCCGAGAGACGCATCCGTAAATTTCACGGGTGAAAGAACAATGGCAGCTATCCGCGAGC
>NW_012051320.1:0-588 GCF_000956235.1 Wasmannia auropunctata
TTTATTTATTTTATTGAAATGTCATTTAAGCATTATCATATAACTGCTTTAGTACATATAAAAAAGTAAAATATTACATTGGCTTGCACTTTCAAAACATGTAGTTTTGTTCCACTTTTATTAAGAAAAGAATGGAGTCTACATGCTCTAGTGATATTCTTAACTTCTTTAATTATTTTATAAATATAAAACTTTATCGAATATTTTATAAGTTGTGTTTATGCTTATATGACAGTCTCAGTTATTTACTAAAATATTTTTAATAAATAACACTCTCATATTTTTAATTCTAATATTAAAATTGTAAAAAGTGACAGTAATTGGGACACTGGCAGTAATTGGGACAGTTACCCTATATGTACTTTATACTGATAAAAATATTAAGAGGATCCTAAACCCTAGATCAAACTCCAAAAATCCGCTGTTTTACCGACTATTTATGAGTATGTATGCGTGCGATATTGATGTAGTAGTGTGTAGTGTTGTGTCATGTTTATTACCACATCAATATATCTCACGCATACATATAACACAAATTTGTAGGATACAAATGTATTTTTATTAGGCTTCTAAATTTGATTTTAACGA
>NW_012051321.1:0-398 GCF_000956235.1 Wasmannia auropunctata
AAACCTTAAATGATTGTCTCTAATACTGCCATTTTAATTAATTAAATTAAAAAAGTAACCAATCACTTTTTTTTATTTATTTTATTGAAATGTCATTTAAGCATTATCATATAACTGCTTTAGTACATATAAAAAAAGTAAAAATATTACATTGGCTTGCACTTTCAAAACATGTAGTTTTGTTCCACTTTCATTAAGAAAAGAATGGAGTCTACATGCTCAGTGATATTCTTAACTTCTTTAATTATTTTATAAATATAAAACTTATCGAATATTTTATAAGTTGTGTTTATGCTTATATGACAGTCTCAGTTATTTACTAAAATATTTTTAATAAATAACACTCTCATATTTTTAATTCTAATATTAAAATTGTAAAAAGTGACAGTAATTGGGAC
>NW_012051322.1:0-474 GCF_000956235.1 Wasmannia auropunctata
AACTTTAAGAATACAATTGCACAATGTTCTTTAACATTCCAAATATAGATTCTAATTACAAACCTACAAAATATTACGAAGTTATTAATTTTTGTGATTTATCCTTCAATAGTTCCTAATTTCTTCTAAAACTTGTAACAGAAGTGTACTTACGTGTTTATTTACGTGTTTAATTAGGTTAAGATATCCTAATACTTTCCTCACTCTTATAACAATATACACATACACATTAATTATTACATAAATCTTAAAAGAGAAAAAGATATATCTTTAAAATATTATTTAGTGATGCCTGACAACAATATTTAAATATAATATTAGGTATATTGTTCTCCAAGAATACTGACCGCTTGTTCATGTCAACTCAGTTGGCAGTAACTGGCGCGTATAGATATATTCACGCATAACTAGGCTCATATACTGCCGGCAGTAATGCGGGCAAACCTTAAATGATTGTCTCTAATACTGCCATTT
>NW_012051323.1:0-449 GCF_000956235.1 Wasmannia auropunctata
TGTGAACGTGCAATCTATAGACAATGTATGTTTCGCATGGTCAGTAGTGGCCGCTCTATATCCAGCTAAAAGTAATGTGGATCGGGAATCGTCGTATCCGCATTATAAATCTGTGTTAAATCTCAAGGACATTGAATTTCCAATGACTTTAAGTCAAATAAAAAAGTTTGAGAATCTCAACGCAATCTCCATCAACGTATATACCATCGAGAACAAGGAACAAATATCGATCCTACCGATTCGCCTCGCTGACACGAAGAAGGAGAAGCATGTCAATTTACTGTACGTGGAGAAAGATGGTGTGGGACATTTCACATGGATCAAGAATTTGTCCCGCCTCGTGAGCTCGCAACTGAGCAAAAAGAAGAATAAAAAATACATTTGCGATAGGTATGTATAATACAAATTTTAAAATTTTTAAATAAAATGTAAATGAAATAAATTGATTT
>NW_012051324.1:0-431 GCF_000956235.1 Wasmannia auropunctata
CGTGTTAAAAATGCAATTCAACAATTTGATCAGCTGTCACATAATACTTTCGTGTAATATAAGATTTTTATAAAGACAATTAAAATAACAGTGAGATCATCGTGTTAAAAATGCAATTAAGCATTTTGATCACTTGTACCCAGATGATGTTTATGATCTACATATCACAGATGTAATGTGCATGCTCGAGTTCTATTATATAGACGAAGAAGATGAAAGCCTGAGAAGATACTGTTCCTCAT
This sequence comes from Wasmannia auropunctata, assembly GCF_000956235.1. Classification (NCBI taxonomy): domain Eukaryota; kingdom Metazoa; phylum Arthropoda; class Insecta; order Hymenoptera; family Formicidae; genus Wasmannia; species Wasmannia auropunctata. The sequence goes on from NW_012051324.1 coordinate 243, forward strand.
GCGTTATTAGAGGGAATAATCAATTTTCATATCTTCGTCTCTTGCGAAGACACATTACCGAAGAATTTATACTCCACGATGGTTATTTATGCTGGGGATGCGAATGTCCGTTATTTCAAATAATGCCATGTAACATGTGTCCTATTTGCACAGAGTGAGAAAGACACATTTGTGTATTGGTTTCAAAGA
>NW_012051325.1:0-499 GCF_000956235.1 Wasmannia auropunctata
TATCCCCTGTGTGCCTTGTCGACTCAGTTTATAAGAGCATTTATACGAGCAGCCATAATGCCTCGCGATGAAATCACATCGTCAAACAGACGTAAAAACTGCATTTTAGCATTTTGGTGAAGCGCCGATGTACGGCAGCTGTGACACAATAGATTCGCGTAATATAATATTTTTTCAAGGACAAATAATATGTCTCACTGCATCGAACACGTGTTAAAAATGCAATTCAACAATTTGATCAGCTGTCACATAATACTTTCGTGTAATATAAGATTTTTATAAAGACAATTAAAATAACAGTGAGATCATCGTGTTAAAAATGCAATTAAGCATTTTGATCACTTGTACCCAGATGATGTTTATGATCTACATATCACAGATGTAATGTGCATGCTCGAGTTCTATTATATAGACGAAGTAAGATGAAAGCCTGAGAAGATACTGTTCCTCATGCGTTATTAGAGGGATAATCAATTTTCATATCTTCGTCTCTTGCGAA
>NW_012051326.1:0-1035 GCF_000956235.1 Wasmannia auropunctata
ATAATTATAGTTAAAATTTATGTGTGTGTATGCTATAATTTTTCTTAAATTACATTATAATCCATATATATTGCATGCGTTTTTTAGCTTCTGTTTTCTGCTGATTAACTAAGATCAATTGATTTTGTTCTCTGGTACAATCTGCGTTGTCTTCTAACAGATCAGAATATAATATAGCAATACGTTCATTGACTCGTTGGAACCTCGAGCTTATGCATCTGAATTTAACGGAAAAATATAATTTTATCTTTAATTAAAATTAAAATTATTGTATGTATACTTATATATATGTATACATGATATAAACATTTTATTTATATTAATTATTATATGGCAACTAATATTACATATTAAATTAAAATTTATTTTTTATTTGTTATATTTTAATGTATTTCATATATTCTTATACAAGTAATAATAAATATAATTTTATTGTTTTTCTATTTAGACTGATTTATAGTGCATGCTTTACAATAATAATGTTAATTGATAAAATTTTCTTATCTAATCTGACAAAAAAAAGGCATGTTAAATCGATCTATTGATCTAGCAACTTGAAAGTCTCAAACTTTGTTATTGATTCTCTTCCGCGATGTGATATATTGTAATTGCAATTTTATAGTAAAAAGTAAAAAGTGTTAATTTGCACGTCTGTAGTGCTAATATTTAAAATTATATAAAAGATCTCAAAATATTGAAAAGAGTAAATTTTCAATGTTTTTTAATCTATTCAGATTTCAGTAAACATTTTAGCATATATTTGCTGTAAAAGTAAGTAGCTTACGAAGTAAATATATAATATTATACCGACCGTAACATAACTGCCCAAATCAATGAACTTAAAATATTGACACGGTAGAAATGAGCTTCCAGAAATGGAGCACAGATTTTAGCGATATTGTAATTGTAGCGATTAATAAAGAGAATATTCTCCAACGCATTCGCTAACAAAGACAATAAAATCCATCCGATTATTAATCGAATTATCCAATTACGCAACCGTTGATATTCTTTTGGTGTTCCGAGTGCTTCCAA
>NW_012051327.1:0-789 GCF_000956235.1 Wasmannia auropunctata
TTTATATGAAATTATGTGATAATTATTTACATGGTTACGAAAATCTTCATCAAGATTACAATTGGATAATTTATAAAGAATTCCTACTGTCTCGTCTGCCTGAAATTATATTAGTTAAAAACTTGCAGTAAAATTGAAAATTTCTCACTGAACAAATAAGATTACATATAATTTAATTGAAAACATATTTAATTGTAGCATTATATAATTTAATTGTAGCAAAATTGTTGCATATCCCTTTAGTGCATTTTATATTAGTTAAACATTAACTTTAAATATTAATGATTCTCTGAATTTCTTTAATATTATTATTATCTATTATACCTTATAATACACAGTTTGACAAATATGATTCAGGGTGAGAATTAAGACACTATTCACAGCAAAGGACATATAAAAAGATGCTAAGGGTAAAATATCATCTAAACTCATTATTTTGGCACTATTTTTGTTTACTATAGTATACATTATGCGACAATCCTCTAGAATGCATATAAAATAACATGACATTTGTAGTGACATTTGTAAACTGAATATTTTGTTCAGTCTCCGTGATAAAAGATATAACTGTAGGTGGACGTGCCTGTAATTAAATTGTTATAATTAAACAAATCAGAAAGACACGTACAAAAAGGTCTAAACATGAAACGTTTTTCGTGTAGAATTCTATAGATCTAATTCTATAATTTACAGTCTGCTAATGTACGATAATTTTGCACAATTATAGTTAAAATTTATGTGTGTGTATGCTATAATTTTTCTCAAATTACATTATAATCCATATATATT
>NW_012051328.1:0-703 GCF_000956235.1 Wasmannia auropunctata
AACCTTAATACCAATCTGTAAAATCCATTTGTATCATAATGAATAATATAGTCGTAATTTTCCCATAAAACTGAAAAATATGCTTATATTATACTTAATAAAAATATATTTGTTTAATTATATTATTTATGGTAATTATTCAGTATAGGGAAACCAGCTCCGATGATTTTGATCTTGATACATACTGTCAACGACCCATCAAAGTGACCTTCAAAAGATTTTATTTGTTGCTTATTGATAAAAAGTTATTAACAAAAAAGTTATAAAGTTAAAAAATTGCCGGTAATTAAAATGATAATTAAAGTTATAAAAATTACCGGTAAAAATTAAAATGATAATAGTATATTAGTATATAGGGAACCGGATTGGATCGAAATCGTTATTTTAGACGAACCAAAACCAAAAACTGGATCGAAATATTGTGCAGGTTAATGGACTAAATCCAAAACCGGACTGAAGACTTTGTTCGGTCTTTGGTCCGTTTTTGAGTCCGTTTTTTGATTCGGAAAAAGATATACAGCACTTATCTTCCGCTTTTCTTTCAAATCAAATTTCACGTCTCATGCTTGATCTATTCTTACTATGGAGTATCTCTACTCTCTAATCCGCGCATCCGGTGCATGAAGAACCAGTAGAACAGTGTAGTGACTGAGTTCGTGTGAACTGAAAAACTAATATCTTAGAATACTAGTAAGAAAAAAGT
>NW_012051329.1:0-338 GCF_000956235.1 Wasmannia auropunctata
TCTCAAAAACGTGTGCGTGATAGTAATACGTGTCTCTAACAAAAGACGCACGACCGTAATCTGTCTCAAATAGCGAGATCAAGCTAATCATAAATAAATAAAATTAATATTTAAATAAATAATTGACGCTAATAATTGAATTAACTAAAAGTGGAGGGCAAATTAAAGTAGCTCCCTAAAACCTTAATACCAATCTGTAAAATCCATTTGTATCATAATGAATAATATAGTCGTAATTTTCCCATAAAACTGAAAAATATGCTTATATTATACTTAATAAAAATATATTTGTTTAATTATATTATTTATGGTAATTATTCAGTATAGTAAAACCAGCT
>NW_012051330.1:0-587 GCF_000956235.1 Wasmannia auropunctata
GTCAAAGTTTCTAAAATAATTCCTCGAATAATAGTTAAAATTATATATAAATTTACACATACTTTTAAGGGAAGCAATCAATGTAAGATTATTTCTCTCTTAGATATTAAGGATTCCGCTTCGTAACAGGTAGCCGATAGTGACTCATTTTACCAGGAACGAAGATCATTCACCTCTCTCGCACGTTACGATATTATTGCGCTGAAGATGACTCTAAATGAATCGAAACGTTCGTATAATGTATATTTTTAATTCAACTTGATGTTCTAATTTTCTAATACATAAAATTTTGATCACTAAGAACCGTTTGTGACTCATTAGCCTGTCTTATATTTAAGTTTTAAATGTCGAGAGTCCTATATTATTCATTTTTTAGCTTTTGTTTAAGAAATATAATCCGAAAACGAGAATTTAAATTATTGTTACTAATAATATAATGTGGAAACGTATAATAAATATTATATATATAATATAATTATAAGTATTTATTAGCAACATTAAAAGATAATTTTGTATGGATGTTTCTTTTCAATTGAAACATTGAAAAGTACGAAACACTAATCATGTTTTTCTCTCATTCTTTCTTA
>NW_012051331.1:0-861 GCF_000956235.1 Wasmannia auropunctata
GGGGGAAAAAAGGGGGCGTAAAATTTTTTATCAGAAATTTCCACAGTATTCCACACCCAGAGCCGAAACAAATCGTTGGGCCTGCTAATACACAACGTTGAAATATTAAACCTCGTAATGAAAACAGCGTACAATAAATAAATAAATTAAAAATTGATGTAAAGTAGAGACAATAAACAGTGACAAAAAGACAGTTTGATGTTTAAATTCATAAAATGGAATAAATAAATTACTGTAGTCATACATCAAAATTGAAGTCCATTAAATTAAAGAAAAGAAACAAAAAAAAATAAAAATAAATATCAATTTATTCCATAAATTGTCTAATAAAGCCGTATAAGCGTGGTGTAGATAATCGGTATCCAATTGTAAATTTGAACTATTGTCCTGCATTTTATTATGTAACATTTCAGAGATTCGTCGTTTATATAAGAAGCGATCTTGATCAAGAATTAAAATATTCTCCCAGTCAAATTTGTGTTTAAAATTAATTCCGTGTTCCGTGATCACTGAATAAGCGATGGTGTTCCAATTTATATGATTGCGATGTTCTGACATTCTCGTTTGTAATTTTCTGCCTGTTTAACCGACGTAAGACGAATCGCAATCCTTACAGCAAATCTTACATACAACATCTTTGTATACACAACACTCCTGATTGAGATGAGTCAAAGTTTCTAAAATAATTCCTCGAATAATAGTTAAAATTATATATAAATTTACACATACTTTTAAGGGAAGCAATCAATGTAAGATTATTTCTCTCTTAGATATTAAGGATTCCGCTTCGTAACAGGTAGCCGATAGTGACTCATTTTACCAGGAACGAAGATCATTCACCTCTCTCGCACGTTACGATAT
>NW_012051332.1:0-341 GCF_000956235.1 Wasmannia auropunctata
CCTTAGAATGGAGATCTTTTCAGGGATAACCTCCCCTCTAAGCTCCAAACATACTGCCTCCGAGTCCACCAGAGCCTTAGTTAGCCTATTACGTCTTTTAAGCCTGAACATGTTGGAGATCAGTACATTAGAGTTCTCATCCTCAATAATCTGCTTGAGTTCTGCCAGGGTCATATCTTCTGGGATCTCTTTAATCACAACCTTTCTGCTGATCTTGTACTTCGGAATGTAGGCGCTAATTCCTGCTTCTTGTAGTGGTTTGTTATTTAATGCACCGTTAGCCATGGTTTTCGACGGGAAGGTAGCCTTCCACGTATCCCTTGAGTACTTAGCAATCTGAG
>NW_012051333.1:0-449 GCF_000956235.1 Wasmannia auropunctata
ATCTCGCCTCCAGGAATGGAAGATTGTCATACGCCATCACTCTCGCAATATCCAGGTGCTTCCTATACAGAGGGCAGTCCCTGTCCATGGTGCTGTGTGCTCCGTTACAGTTGATACAGGACTTCTCCAGCATGCACGGATTATCCCTCGACGAGCGATGATTACCGGCACACGTGAGACAGGCGTCCGGTCTTTCGCAGTACTTGCTTATGTGGCCAATGCGACCACATTTAAAGCACAGACGGATCGATTGCACATACGGGTTAACCTCAACAATTGCCCTTAGAATGGAAATCTTTTCAGGGATAGTCTCCCCTCTAAGCTCCAAACATACTGCCTCCGAGTCCACCAGAGCCTTAGTTAGCCTATTACGTCTTTTAAGCCTGGACATGTTGGATATCAGTACATTAGAGTTCTCATCCTCAATAATCTGCTTGAGTTCTGCCAGG
>NW_012051334.1:0-785 GCF_000956235.1 Wasmannia auropunctata
ATATATTTCCGGCATTAGGGGGATGGTAACAGGAAGCAACAATAATCGATTCTCCATTCACATAGATATCAGCCGCGCAGATCTCCATCTTACCACCACAATTGTCGACGTTCGCAATCCTTCTGTATTTAATCCCTTTACGTATTGCTATCAAAACGCCTCCTCCCATACGATTCACTCTATCCTCCCTCACAACGTCAAAACCTCTAAGTGGGAAAGATTTTCCCGGAGAGAGCCATGTTTCTGAAATTAGCATTAAATTAAATTCATCGCAGTGTTTAGATAATTCATTAAACCTAGGCATGACAGACTTTGCGTTCCATTGTAGTATTCTCAACGTGTCAGCCTTGAGGTTGTTTACTGGATTCATTGTTACAAGCTATTTTTTTCTTACCTCTAGACGCCATATGCAAATCTATGGTTTTCTTAATACTATCGCATAATACATCCGCCTCAGGGTCCGCCAAAATCATTTCGATAATACTAAATAGAAGGTCTCTGGTATTTCCCTTCGCTTCTTTAGACAGCACAGAACTGTACGAGATGCTCCCTCCCAATGTCTCCTGTGGCATCTTACGGTAGACGTCCGAAGAACTCCTCCCAAACGGCAGGAGCGGGAACTCCCTCAAGGACTTGGCCGGAACCGGTCTCGATGGGGCCGGAGCTCCATTTCTTTCTACCAAAGATCTCGCCTCCAGGAATGGAAGATTGTCGTACGCCATCACTCTCGCAATATCCAGGTGCTTCCTATACAGAGGGCAGTCCCTGTCCATGGTGCTGTGTGC
>NW_012051335.1:0-771 GCF_000956235.1 Wasmannia auropunctata
AAAGGTAAGTCCAGGAATCCGTCTTGAGCCTCACCCTCGAAGGAAGGTGTCCGATTCGAAGTCCATCCCGTTCTAAGCTCATCAATCTGAGCCCTGACTTTCTCTACTTTCTCTGGAGCATACTCCGAGCTATTTTCCGAACGATTGAACCTCGATTGAAACCTCTTTACTGTCTTCCAGACTAACGATGGATTAGAATCCTTCCTAAGGCTTTCACAGAATACACGAAAACTTTCCTGCTTAATTTTTCGGAGTTCACATCTCGTAATAGCCACCCTTTTCTTATATTCTATAAAATCCTCGCGTGAGCCAGATTGTTTGAATTTAGAGAGGGCCTCCTTGCGGAGACATAGCAGCTCGTCACACTCGTCTGACCACCAAGGACAGGGAGGGCTGCGATTAGAAGTATTCAATCTCTTGGGCTTTTTATGAAAGTGCTTCGATGGCGTAGAGACCGTTATAGCCTCCTCAACTATCGCAACAAATGACGAATACAGGACTTCCGGAGCCATTGATTCATATTCTGGGATAAGTTTAAGATTCTTATCTAACTCCGCCTGGAACACCTCCCAGTCTGTATCCCTACGATGGAGTCGAGGGGCCTTTTTGAACTTAACAATCAAGTCAGGGCTCAGATGAGACTCGATAATAATCGGAAGATGGTCGCTCCCCCATGGGTCCTCACCGACGCGCCAATTAAAACGCAAAGCCAATGCGTCGTGGACAATTGATAAATCTATAACTGTATTGAGGCGATGTGACGCGCTATGA
>NW_012051336.1:0-388 GCF_000956235.1 Wasmannia auropunctata
TTTATTTTCAAGTTCCTAATCACGTGAGTCAGTTCGTCTGGCGTAAAAGGTAAGTCCAGGAATCCGTCTTGAGACTCACCCTCGAAGGAAGGTGTCCGATTCGAAGTCCATCCCGTTCTAAGCTCATCAATCTGAGCCCTGACTTTCTCTACTTTCTCTGGAGCATACTCCGAGCTATTCTCCAAACGATTGAACCTCGATTGAAACCTCTTTACTGTCTTCCAGACTAACGATGGATTAGAGTCCTTCCTAAGGCTTTCACAGAATACACGAAAACTTTCCTGCTTAATTTTTCGAAGTTCACATCTCGTAATAGCCACCCTTTTCTTATATTCTATAAAATCCTCGCGTGAGCCAGATTGTTTGAATTTAGAGAGGGCCTCCTTGC
>NW_012051337.1:0-616 GCF_000956235.1 Wasmannia auropunctata
GGTGGAACACCCATTTTTACTAGCTTCTGTATCAAAACGTCGGCTAAAACATTATCATATGCCGCACGGATGTCAAGAAACACAGCCGACACTGCTGAGTCATTCTGGAAGCCGCCCAAAATATCCGTATAAAGAATAGACAGGTTGTCCATACATGACCTATTCCTCCGGAAGCCGAATTGCGAGTTCGGGAGTTTATCCTCGGTCTCCAACCACCAGTTCAGTCTATTATTAATCATACGTTCCATGACCTTGCAGAGGCAAAGAGCCAAGGAAATAGGCCGGAATTTCACGCCGTCGGTATAAAATTTGGGTGTAAAAGTAATCAAATATCTCCTCCATTCCGAGGGGAAAGAGCCCTTTGCCAGAAAGGAATTATATAGTGCAGAAGGACACATTTGCCCATCTCAGTTAGCTTCCTAATTATAATATAATCAATATTATCCATGCCAGGGCTAGATTTTATTTTCAAGTTCCTAATCACATGAGTCAGTTCGTCTGGCGTAAAAGGTAAGTCCAAGAATCCGTCTTGAGCCTCACCCTCGAAGGAAGGTGTCCGATTCGAAGTCCATCCCGTTCTAAGCTCATCAATCTGAGCCCTGACTTTCTCTACTTT
>NW_012051338.1:0-616 GCF_000956235.1 Wasmannia auropunctata
TGCTCTTCCGATCTGTCGTATTTTTCTATTACAGGTGATCACGTGACTTATGGACTGGCCCTACTCTCGGAACCCTCTCCTTTGATCCGTAACTGTGAAATAACTATGTATGCTTAACTTATTATTAAAATAAATACTAACGCATGGATTATATTTATATTTTACTGGCCGCCCGAATTGTCATCACTATTTTCTTTTTATGTATGATTCTTAGTTCTATTCCAGGTAAAGGATTTCTAATTACAGGGAACGATATTGGTTGATTACACGTTATTTTATTTTATTTTATATATTCGCTCACACTCATTCATTCATCCATTCTCACAAAATATTATAAAATATTGTATATAAAAAAAAATTATATATAGTAAAGAGTAAAACCCATAAAATTTGACGATAAAAAAAAAATCAAAAATGAAAATAAATCCATCGAAAGTATTTTACTTCCGGTCTACTTCGCGTGACTCTATTCTTCTGTCTGCACTGGTAACGGTGGGGTCACCGGCTCGAACCTGGGGCTCTCCGGTTCGATCTCTTCCTCTGCCGCCATTTCCGGAACCACCCAATCTCCGCTCCGGCGCCTCTCTTGCTCTCCCATCCATTGGTAGACTATTTT
>NW_012051339.1:0-364 GCF_000956235.1 Wasmannia auropunctata
AAATAATTGTATTCTTTTATCGTTTATCAGTTATGTATTATAATCATAATATTGATACTATTAAAGATTTTCATGCTATATGCATGTAAGCACAAAAAAGTTTATAATGTATGAAATATTCCCTTATTTAAGCAATATTGAGAGATCAATATATGTGAAATTAATATACAATATATAAATAGTGTGTATTTTCATTTCAATAAATTTACAATTATATAATTATATTCAATATATTTTGCAACAATACGACATTATGCTAAAAAATACATCTCTGTAATTTTTTAATTATTTTTCTATTTTTTATAGATGACTGCAAAATATTATAAAATTGATTTATGGTATAAAATGTAATTCACTGACAAAA
>NW_012051340.1:0-419 GCF_000956235.1 Wasmannia auropunctata
AATCGATTATCTAATGATACTGTTTCCGCAGTTTGTGTAGTTCGGTCCAGTTTTCAAGATGAAAATATTAATTGCATTAATTTTGAAATAGATTCGAGACATTTGGAGCTGCATAATGCGCACAATTTATATCAAGACCAAAGCAAATCTGATGATGCTTAATTTTTTTTATTATTTTGCATAGATTTTTATAGCATCTAGCCAATTTTTTTATGCATGCTACATACATTAATAATTATTTCATTGTCTGCAGTTTATTTTTATTGTAAGTTAATGTATGTTATTTAATCTGTGATAATAACCAAAGTTTTATTCCAAGTATAGCGTGCAATATTTGATTTCGTGCAATTTTCGTTTTAGTTATTTTAATTTATTATAATTAATATAATGTGATAAAAGAACCAAAAGATCGGAAGAGC
>NW_012051341.1:0-482 GCF_000956235.1 Wasmannia auropunctata
AGTCAACAAATAATTCATCAATTTGCTCAAAATTTCATAAATCCTGACGCTTTAAATAATATTTCTATTTTAACTATTAATAATAAAGAAAATATACGAAATGTCGAAAATATATATGTGAGGTCGGAATGTGAAAACTTTCTAGAAACTTTGTCTTCCGAATGCGCGCAGCAAATTAGGTTAAATTGTTTAAATTTTTATATTACAGCAGTAGAAGAAATGTTAAAGCGTTTACCTTATAAAGATTCTTTTTTTCAATCATTAACTTTTTTAGAACCTACAATTGCTTTATATGATGAAAGTCGGTTAAAAATTAAAGATTTAACTCCAATTGCTTCAAAAATAAGAAATATTGATTTAACAAAATTAGCTTTTGAATGGAGGATCTTACCATCAGTTTTTGATGACGATCAAAAAAAAGAATTAGCTTCTCTTGATATAGATAAAATGTGAAAAAAGATATTAGAATCTAAAAATTTCGA
>NW_012051342.1:0-637 GCF_000956235.1 Wasmannia auropunctata
TGTATGTTCGGATTCTGTATCATTTCTGACAGCTCATGACAGCTATCCTAACCACTCCCGAGACAGTGATTCGCATTCTGAAAATTTTTGCGCGTTCCGAAACCCATAAAAAAAAGTGTTGCAACCTTCTAGCTGCTGACTGTACATTAATAATGAAAAAATAAGAAATTATTAGGAATACAATGGAAGTACATAAAAGTTATAATAAAATATAATTAATACTGTAATTGTTTATTTCATAGTCTTAAACTCATAGTTTCAATATGTAAATTGCGGATAGCATTGCAGTATTCTATTTTAAACGTTATTAATGAGATATAAAATTATTATTAATAAAACTCTTATAAAATATGTAGATATAACAATTATTTGTAATAGGTTTTCAGAAATTACTTTTTTAAAGGTTTTTATTTAAATGCCATGTGAAATATTTTAACAACACTATATCAGTGTTGGTACACGGGCCGCTTTTCATGCGCATGCGCGTCGGTTGAGCCGTTGCGCCGCTGATGTATATATACACGTGATGTTGTGGTCGGAAAATTTTATGGCGGGCGACGCGGGAATAACGGACGGAGGAGGTTATACCGGATAAGGAAGGAGATAAAATTCTCAGGTAAGTATAAATGTTTTAAAA
>NW_012051343.1:0-2164 GCF_000956235.1 Wasmannia auropunctata
TTAATACATATTTTCAAAATTACTACAGCAAACATCATTCTATCATGTTCTATCGTGACTCGACATTTTTTTCTATTTATTACATTAGTGTCCTATCGTTCTGAATTAAATATTTCTTTCGATTTCAATGTAGAAACTTTCTAATAAATAAATTGTATGTAAATCTATCACGTCAAATTTTGTGTTTATATTATCGTATTCTATCTGTATGTTGAATGTTTACCTATCGTTTTCTATCCAAAATTCCTTATTTTAATAATCACTTACTAAACAAAAAATATAATTTAAAATAAATTGTCAAACTTGTGATTGATTAATGAATGTAAAAAAGTTTATTTGGCCAAGGAACGAGCAGAATAAAAATGACGTATAATCACGAAATAATTAATATTAATAAATAAATAATAATTTAATGTCAAAAGAAACACAATAATAAAACGTTTCAATCTATACAGAGTCTTCTTCAATTAATATATATATAAATATACGTATTTACATAAAGTTCAAATTTAATAAATAAATAAATAAGTAAATAGTTTATATAAAATGGATATAACAAAAACATATTTATGTTAGAAAATAATTAAACCTGGAGTCCACACTAGGGTTAAATTACATTTCTCCCCTAGGCTATTCAGTGCCTGCTTACAGTCCCAAACTACTGCCGATTCAGTAGTGGTCTTCGTAAAGGCCTCCATAGCTGCTCTGCTGTCCGAGCATATGTATATAGTGTGCCGACTCCTTCTTGTTTCCGTTAGGATTTCCGCACACCTATGGTTGGCCAGCACCTTGGCTTGAAAGACCGTGGCCAGTCCGCCCACAGGTATGCTCTCTCTATAGTCTATTGTGGGTCCAAACACCCCCGCCCCGAAGCGGCCGCCTGCCCTCGATCCATCCGTGTACCATAGGTCCACTTCCGGACCGGTGAGAAAGCCTGGCCGTCTCCAGTCCTTTCTAGTAGGTATTAAAACCTTGAAGGTATTAGTCAACTGATGTTTCCTAGGAATCCGGTCTTGTTTTAAAGTGAAAGGGTGCTTTTGAAGAAGTCCGAGGCCAGTATTCCTCCACTCCCCTTGACACATGAGTCTGTATGCTGTAAGTCTGGCCAGATAGATGATCTTCTGATCCAGGGGTGGTAGGCAGAGGGCTACTTCCAGCGCCTCTGTTGGAGTGGTCTTCATGGCCCCCACTGCAGCCCTTAGGTAATTACCTTGTAGGCTTTTGAGTAGGTTCCTAGCTTCCACTTTCTCTACCCTGGGCCACCATACCACTGCTGCATACGTTAACCTAGGTAATAATACTGTTTCGTAGATCCACAAGGCAACCCTGGGTCTAATGCCCCAGTTCTTGCCTAGGGCTCTTCTGCAAGCCCACATGGTGGTATAAAACTTTTTCCTCTTTTTCTCGAGGTGTAATTTCCAGCTCAGTTTGATATCTAGGACAGTGCCCAGATACTTCACCGATCCGGAATATGCTAAGCTCACACCCTATAGCTTTAGTAGATCTATGGGCTCTGGCTTGTATTTCCTGGTGAAGATCACTGCCGTGGTCTTTGATGGGTTGACCATCAGATCCTTGGCTCTGCACTAGTTTTGTATTATTCTCAAGGCTTTGTCCATCCGTTCCTTAAGGATTGAAAGAAAGCTGCCCCTAGCCACGATGGCTATGTCGTCTGCATAGCCATAGACCAGGAACCCTGGTTCCTTCAATATGGTCAGGAGTTCGTTCACCACCAGGCACCACAGCAGAGGGGAAATGACTCCCCCCTGCGGGCAGCCCTCGGCTGGTCGTCCTTTTACTGTTGTGTCACCAAAGCTGACGGTCAAGTTTCTGCCCTTCAGCATGTTTTGTGTCCAGTCCACGAGTGCCTCGGGGGTCTCATGTCTGATCATTGCTTCTTTAATAGACTTGTTTGAAGTGCTATCGAAAGCTCCTTCTATGTCTATAAAGACTCCTATCGCATAGCCTTTGGCCTCCAGCTGACTTCCGATCGCGCTCACAAGGTAATGCAGGGCAGTGTCAGTTGATCTGCCCTCCCTATAGGCGTATTGAGAAGCAGATAAAGACTTTTCAACCAGCGGTCCTGTTTTTAGAAACCTATCCACCAGTCTTTTTAGAGTCTTTAAGACAAAGGATGTAAGGCTGATAGGTCTGAAGTCCTTGG
>NW_012051343.1:4114-5446 GCF_000956235.1 Wasmannia auropunctata
AGCTCATCGGCCGGCAGCGCATGCAGGGGAGTATCCCCTACCTTTATTTCGTCGGTCAGGCTTTTTAGCCAGTCCGCCGATTGCTGGTTGGCGTAGCAGGTGATAAGTGCACCGTCCCTTTCTCAGGAGCCGGTGAAGGTGGGGGCCAGGGTTCCCTCAGGGAGCCTCAGAATGCCCCTCCTGATTTGACTCCTGATTACCCCCACCCCGCCGGCATCCAGTTTCTTGTCAGGGTAGCCCTCTAAAACGAGGGCTAGCTTGACCAAACCCTTGATCGCCTGGACATAGGACCCTTGATCAGAGGTCTTAGGCCTCTTGCCCCGGCGATCTTCAGACGGGCTAGGGGTGGCATGCTCCGGCTTGGCCCGCTTTTGTGAGCCAGTCCCAGCATGCCCTCCCTTGCCCGTCTTATTTGTGTCAGATGAGGGGGCGTTTTGGGCTTTTTCAGCCTGTTCGCCCTCTCTCATCTGTCTAGCATAGCGGCACCTTGCGGCCCCGCTGTAGCGAACTCGTTTCATAGTCTGACCCGAGTTTGCCATTGTCGCCTTCTCCGGTCGTTCGCTCCCTAAGGAAGCCACGCCCTGAAGGATTTCATTTACTGTTGTTGTTGTTTTGTTTAACTCTTTTATTTTGTTCCCACGAATACCGCGGTCATGCGATATCACCCGGGCAGCGTCGCGATTGCCCAGGGCTTGGCTAGTTCACCCAGAGGTCGCCCGATATCTGGGGGCACCGTTATCGACGCAGCTCCCCCTGCGCCATGCAGCCCTCGGCACGGTCGCGCTTGACACCTTGGCTTGGGGGGTTCCGCTTTGTTGGCCGCACCCGGTAACACCCCTGAGCGGGTGCCCCCCGGGTGCGGCCATAAGCCCCGCCACCCGCCCCGGCGTGAGAGCCCGAGGCCCTCGAAATCGCCGGGCGTACCCCTATGTGGTGCAAACCAGGCGTTCCGCGATTCCCGAGCCCCCACCCCGGGACTCCGACAAGGTGGGAACCCTTTGGGCGGGGTATAAAACAATAAACATTACAAAAAATTATGCCGCATGCAGTAACTTTGTAATCATTAAATCGCATACATAATTTCGTCATGCATTGCATAAATGTTTTGTAAAATATTATTAATTTGGTAGGTTGATCAGTTTAAACGATGTTAGTGCTCTGATATCAAAGTTTTTTCCGATAAGTAATCTAATTCTTGTAATTTCTTTTGTCTTTCTCAAGTGTTTGCGACCACTATATCGAAAAGCAGTTTTTAACTATAAACTATTTTCTGGTCGTAATTATTCGAAATTTCTATAGATTATTCTTATTATGTTAATGTACGGTAAATTA
>NW_012051343.1:8133-8726 GCF_000956235.1 Wasmannia auropunctata
CTGGAGTTCAGACGTGTGCTCTTCCGAATTATTATAAAACTCGAATTCGTAATATAATTCTGTAATCAAATTTACATAGAGATATTATAAGAAGCACCAAGATAATTCCCTCAATCTATTGTGTTAAGCTTATAGAGCCGTAATATACATATATGCATATATATATATATATATATATTATGTATATATATTATTGTTACTACTATTATCTTAAATAAAAATTAAAGGCATTACAAGATTATTCGTTGATACATATTATTTTAAAGTTATTAGTGAATATATGTAATTTATTCTTCTTAATTTACATAAAATATTTACTATTAAATAATGTATTGTTAGCGTGAATTGCATGTATTATATTTCCATGAGTTTATATGTAAAAAACGGGCGCGCCAAGTATGCTGCTGGAGATTTTTTCCAATCTTTGATTTTTCTGTCACGTAATTTGTTACTTGTTATCGAAATCCCTTTTTAATTTCTGCGGACCTCATTACGCTATCTAATGCATTTCTTGTTTTTATTTTTTACGTATACATTTGAAATAATACAACTTGGATTTTATTTGTTTAATTTGATACTAATTTTTTTTTTCG
>NW_012051344.1:0-1489 GCF_000956235.1 Wasmannia auropunctata
AGCCCGCTCAGAGATGTGTATAAGAGACAGCGCGCGCTTCGCGCGCACTATTTAGTTACATTTTTTATTTTACTATAACTTACAATTACACATCAACCTCAATGCACGCAACTGTCAAAATATGCAATGACAACCGCTCACGAAGTAAGTACAGTGAGACAACCAATTAGCGTCGCGGAAAAGAGCCAACAATATTTCGAGACTTTCGAGATTTTGATAGATTCGACTGTCGATTTAACATGCTTTAAAAAAAAATGGAGTTGCTATACATTTTATCAATCTCAATATACACAACTGTCAAAATAGGCAATGACAGCTGCTTGCGAATGACAAAATCAATCAGAATCGCGGAAAAGAGGCGTCAAACTTCGATAGATACGAATATCGATGTCATGTATTTTTTCAGAAAACATTATTTAGAAATACATCTACTATATATTTATGGAATGATCTTGTTTATTTATGATACATTTTGTGTGTTTTATTTAAATCGAACTTCGATGAATACTTCTTATGAACACAAATTTTTTAGATATCTAATTTTGCCAATTATCCTATAGATAGAAGTTTATCGAATGTATAGAATAAACGTAATACAATTTACAATTTACTGAAAGGGTAAGAAAGGTGCGTTTGTGAAATAGAAGGGTTATCGTGGCATACTACCAACTTATGTCATACTTATGGCACGCAGTTTGTTAAAACTAGAATACGTATGTAAAATCACATAAAAATATCAGAAGCACCAAGATCTTGCTATAATCGTGCATTGGTCTTCTTTAAGGATTTTATTCGTAGTATTTATTATTATTTGTATTATAACGTTTAAAAGATCAGATGTTTATTCTTTAATTTTATTTTCGACTTCCTCAGTGTAAAATAAAAATAACAATTTTGATATTAATAAATTATAAAAAAAATATTTAATAAATTTTTATGAAATTATATTTTAATATTGGGTTGTCCGGAAAATTCTGCGATTTTTCTCACATCTGCACAGATACCAGTTTGAATTTTGCGCTAATACTGACAATAAATGAGAAAGCCCAAACTTCAAGTTGATAAGAAAAAACAATTTTTTGTTTAAACAATGCATCCATTCATAACGGCGTATGGTTAGTATATTCGATTCTATACGGCCCTAAAGATACAGAATCAGAAACAACATTTTTGAAATATTATGCTTTTCTACTTCAAAATGGGCAAGAAAGCATGCAAGACAACGCGTAAAATTTATAAAATCTATAGACAAGGTACTGTTTCTGATAATACAGTTTAGAGATGGTTTGTGATATTTTAATAAGGTGATTTTATTCTCAAAGACGAGGCACGATATGAATGTCTCTGGACTGTGGATGATCTACTGGAGCAAGCATCACTAAAAATCTTCGTTATACAGTGCAAGAACTGTCAGAGAAATTATAAATTGCAAAAAGTACCGTACTTGACCACTTGAACCTGTTCCCGTGAGTGAAAACCGCAGAACTTT
>NW_012051345.1:0-399 GCF_000956235.1 Wasmannia auropunctata
CTGTTAATACTGAAAATCTATAGTATATACAAGTAATGTGAATTATAAATAATAGATTGTCAATACTGGTAGTGATTATTGAAATGTAGCCTAAGAGATATAGTATACAAAATATGTTTTAAAATGATAAATTAAAAATATGTTTTAAAATGATAAATTAAAAATAACATGAGAAAACGCCAATATGGCATACAAATTTTGCTGTTTAATGTTATTTTTAAATGTGAATCTTAAAATTCTCAGTTTAAGTAAAAGCTGATTATCGAATTATTAAGTTGCTTTGGCAATTTAACTGTGATATTTCGTACTATTTATAGAGTTGTGTTTTAAAGGTAGATTACATACAACACGCAGTTTACTTAAATTAATTGTGAGAATCGTAAGATTCACATATAAAAA
>NW_012051346.1:0-326 GCF_000956235.1 Wasmannia auropunctata
AATTAAATTTAATACAAATTTTCTAACCGTGTAAAATATGAAAACGAGCTATACATATACATTTAATAAAAATATCGAACTGTACTTTTTTAAACTCTATATAAAACTCATAAAATTCGTAAAACTCTCATAAAAAATTAGCCGTGTACAAATATCACTTTGATATCTCATGTCTTTCTAGTCCGTGTTACAATTTTAATGGCCAGCAGTGTAAAATATAAAATACATATTTTTAACGTAATAATAAATGTTACTTAATTATCTAATGAGAAATGTCAATAAAGAGCCATCCAGTGTCGGTTCTTTATTGGATTTTCTCAAATTAG
>NW_012051347.1:0-428 GCF_000956235.1 Wasmannia auropunctata
AAGTGAGTTTCAAGAAACCTTGCAGCATGGTAGAGGCCCCGGCCTCTGCCATGCCCAGCGGCGAGGACAATATTCCGCTGGAATTCCCCAACCGCGTAACAGTGACTTTAAACGGACGACTGCGATCGTGTTACTTCGGGGGGAGAGGGAAGCGAGCAGGAGGCCTCTCTATTATGAGCAGATTTGTTGCCTGGGGACGACTTGCCCTTCCTAGATTTTTTCCCTTTATCACAGTCTGGCACAGACATCTTGCTGTCGACCTTCTGATCCCTCAAAAACTTAGAGAGCGAGGAAAACGAATATCACGCACCCCCCTCCCCGCAATGGGAGACCGAGAGCGCGAACGTGAACGCGAACGAGAGCGCGACCGAGAACGCGAGCGAGGCTCACACTGTACACCGTCAGGCTTCTCAAAGAAACCGCTCGTA
>NW_012051348.1:0-428 GCF_000956235.1 Wasmannia auropunctata
CATTTGGGAGAAATGCTCGGAAAATCTTTAGTAGAATAAAATGGGCTCGCCTCTTTAGAAGAGGATAACCTGGCCTGAGCGTCAACGAGGGGAATATTCTCAGAAAAGGCAAGCGTGTTTATTTGACGTTGTCTCGCGTATACAGGGCAATTCGTTGCCGTGGGTAAGTGCTCATCTTTGCAATTGATGCATATAGGAGGGAGCTGAAAACGCGGGCAATTATCTGCATTGTCGTGCTTCAACTCTCCGCAACAAATGCATTTAGCTTTTCCTTTACAAGCATTGCCTTTATAACCAAATCGGAAGCAATTGTAACAGATGAGCACCTTTGGAATATAAGGAGCCACCCGAAGTCGGATTTTAAATAGCGCTACCGAGCTGAGAAGTGATTGACCTTCTCGCGAGTTAGAATTTTATCCGTAAGCAGA
>NW_012051349.1:0-1038 GCF_000956235.1 Wasmannia auropunctata
AAAAAAACAACGAATAGTTGCGTGACATCACTCGGGCCTGCACGCAGCATGGNGTTTTTCTCGGTCGCGCTCGCACAAACACCTTGCGTAAACACGGGCCAAATTCGAGAAAACAGCTGACAGGAACGCGGGTACTGAGTCACCGGTCTCAGCTGACCGTTGTCAAAACGAGAAGCGGATCAGCTGAGCCATCGCGTCACTGACAAACATTTTTGATCATGTTGCCAGGCCGAATTAGTCACTCGCGGACGCCGCGAATCAGGGTATAAAAACCCGGGTCGTTAGACGCCGGGCGCCACTCGTTTTTAGCCAATCGAGCCAAGCCCGTGTTACGCGAATCGGTAACTGTTGTGCATCCGCGCCGGAGCCGAACAGTTTCCGAGGCCCTTTCTAAAGCGACTCAATTCTTTTTGTGATTTCATTTCTTTTCCCTTTTTTTTGACTTATTTGCCCTTTTCTTGTAAATATTGTACAGTAATAAACGTTGTTCTTGTGTGCTATTAATAAGACTGTGTCGAGTTCCGTCCGTTCTTCCCGTCTGATAAATCCCGCCACGCATCATTCGCAACGCGAACAATAATAGATATATTTATGTGGTATAATGTTATATTATGAATACTATATAATTTATATAATTACATTCATGTAGTATATTATATTCCGAGTAGTCCAGACTTAAATTGAACACCTTGAATATATTTGTATCTAATTATAACTGAAATTTTAAATAGTATTCTACTTCGAATTTATGTTATTAATATATTGTTACGCCCGGGGCGATGTATCTCGCGATCACGCACTCGCCCGCGTAACGTTCGCACTTCCGCACCCGCGTTCGCGCACGCGCACCGGAAGGTCGCGGAGAAATAAGAAGGAACACCAATTAGAAACACAAGGAACACGCTTTATTATAATAACTGTGAACAAACAACGCAGCGAATAGACAGAACAGAGCTCAGCACGTCCGAACGGGTCGACGGCTCGTCTCCAAGTCTGATATGTCGTCCGTTTGACAGACGACAACGCGTCGTCAGGGAC
>NW_012051350.1:0-421 GCF_000956235.1 Wasmannia auropunctata
TCGGGCGCAGGAAAAAAAACAACGAATAGTTGCGTGACATCACTCGGGCCTGCACGCAGCATGGTGTTTTTCTCGGTCGCGCTCGCACAAACACCTTGCGTAAACACGGGACCAAATTCGAGAAAAACAGCTGACAGGAACGCGGGTACTGAGTCACCGGTCTCAGCTGACCGTTGTCAAAACGAGAAGCGGATCAGCTGAGCCATCGCGTCACTGACAAACATTTTTGATCATGTTGCCAGGCCGAATTAGTCACTCGCGGACGCCGCGAATCAGGGTATAAAAACCCGGGTCGTTAGACGCCGGGCGCCACTCGTTTTTAGCCAATCGAGCCAAGCCCGTGTTACGCGAATCGGTAACTGTTGTGCATCCGCGCCGGAGCCGAACAGTTTCCGAGGCCCTTTCTAAAGCGACTCAATTC
>NW_012051351.1:0-691 GCF_000956235.1 Wasmannia auropunctata
CCGCAGTCCTATTACGCATCGTGTGATTTCACCTTTAGAATCGTAGAGTTAAGCCTCAAACACATGAAATGTATAACCAGAGAGGATCCGAGAGATATATGTGATACATTTCCATACTTTTGAATGCGTAATTTTTCGAGTAAAGTTCCAGCAGACTCAAAAAGTGGATTTAGTACGGACCACAAATTATGCAGAAAAGTGGATTTTGTTTTATAATTTGGATCAACTTCTTCAGAGGGCGATAGTGCACAAGGGCATTTTAGCGTTACAGCCAAAAAGCCATTATGTCCTCTCTCGGATCTTCTCTGATATAACAGAGCATAGACATAATGGGTGCGTTCCGATATTCACTGGCAGTACTGGCAGCACTGCAAATGCTGTTCCGATATACGTCGCAGTAAACTTAATTGCGTGCATGTGACGTCATAGATTTTGTCGTCACGTCCTGCTTCGATTACTGCGGCTGGCGAGATGAGGCCAAGGTGTAGAAGAGCCAGCTAGAGTCCTAGATTATCAGAGAAGTGCGACCGGTGTTACGAGTCCTGATTGGACACGCAAATGGCCAATCATAAAATTGATTTATCGCTATTATAAATGGCTGCCGAATAAATCAAACTTATGATTGGCCATTCGACGCCATTTTTAATATTTTCTAGTACTTTTGCGATACTGCCATAAACTGGTCGCGCTT
>NW_012051352.1:0-616 GCF_000956235.1 Wasmannia auropunctata
GCGCTCTCCTCGCCCGGGATATATGTATCTACGCCGTATCCTGCTTCCACTGAGTTCGTTAAAAGCGCACGGGCGTTCCGTGCCGTGAAATCGCGGTGCAGCTGCGGAACGCCGCGAGCGTACAGAAATCGCGAGCGAAAGATTTTTATTGCACAAAAGACAACGCGCGATTCTCAATGCGAGAGCCAATTGTAGCCGCCCGGGATTTTTTCCTGATGCTACTCTTAATCTTTTAATCCTCCTCTAGCTGCACATATGCGGGATTTTGTTAAAAATCGATAGTTTTAAAATTAGAACTGCGTATACAGACTTCATTTTGAATCTCTCGTTTGTGACGAGCTACTAAATGTGATACAAATGTGTAATCGATCATGCACATTGAAATATGGAGTTCAAATTATAAATTCTTAATTTTAGATTTCATATCAATATTAAAATTACTTGAGATATATGATTCAGAGAGAGTGAGTGAGAGAGAGAGAGAGAGAGAGAGAGAGAGAGAGAGAGGAGCAACACGTCAGCCGCGAAGGAAGGAGAAACGGGGAACGGTGATGCGATCCGAAAATCTCTAGAGAAAATACAGCTGGTACTTTCTAGTAGTCAGGTAACGGCGGGG
>NW_012051353.1:0-1052 GCF_000956235.1 Wasmannia auropunctata
TTTTTAAAAATTTGATTTAAAAAATTGAAGTAAATATTCCAAGCATTATTCAGGAAATTATAAATTTTGAATACCTTAATGGCAAAATTGAAGGATTTTGAATCGATTTTTATTTCGAAAAAATGACGATAAAACTGAATACAATCTATGCCTTAAATCTATTTTTTATAGAATTTACTTTATAATAGTGTACTGTATAACATGTTCCCTTTACTCACTTGATTATCTGCAACAGATATTTACGTTCCTGACATTTTGTCATCACGGGATTTTGAGATCGATTTCGGAGATCACTTTGAAATTGTTTTTCGATCGGGGATAGAGAGTGAGATTTAATTTGAGAAATGATCGGATCTTGCTTCTCTAACATAGAAACATTTTTTCGGGGTTGCAGCACCCGTCGATTCCATTGGAATATCGTTTTCGTGGAGAGAGTATGCCTCCGTTGTTCGACACGTATAATTTTGGCATAATCTGTCAATGCAAAACTACCCAATTTCATCTTGTTCGTTGATGAATTTATTAAACTTTCACACAAAAGTTGGTTGATCGATTTGAATTTCATTTGTAAACACCTAGAGTAGAGTTATAATTGCACCATTAGATATTATAATATGTATTTAAAAAACTTCTAGTATATCATTTTTTTTATCTTTGCAAACAAACAATAACTTAGAATCCATTGGCTAACGATATTATTATAGAAATGAAAGTATAAAAAAGATTATGATCCGTATTCAAAACGCGCTTTATCGATGAATGCGCGCTTTTACCTCCGAAATTCTAAAGTAACGTAAACTATATAGTGTGTTAGCACGTTTTCTGAATACGAACCTATATACATATATCAATATAAAATCAACGTATCATCATGTGTGATAAGTCATGTTAAGCAGAACAATAGAGACAATTAATTTTTCACAACTTAATTAGAAAGTGCATCTGATAAATATGTAAATTTCTGAATTGTTATCAATTTACATACCTTACAAATATATAGAATTCGAAAACGTTAATAGCATTGACAGTTACCGAATACGTATATTCCAATA
>NW_012051354.1:0-439 GCF_000956235.1 Wasmannia auropunctata
TTCAAGATTTATTTCATAAAAAAATATTTTATTTATGTGTTTTGGAAAGTTCTCGAGGCGTGCTATAAGAATGTGTAATGAAAAATTGGGGGTTTATTTAAAAAATTCAAAGTGACCTTGTCCTGACCTTGACGACGCCACTCAGGGTCAAACCAATGTTATCATCTTATGTCCCCCTCGAAGCCCTACAACTTTTGTCTGAAACATTTTTTCCTAGTGTGCTTATTTTTCGAGATATTCAACTGGATGGATTAAAATGGTCCACCCTGTATATATATATATATATATATATATAGGTATGATATACCTTATGCGGAGACATCCCCACTCCATGCGAGCACGCGTTAGCTGTGGACACAGCGTCGTGCCGTTAGGAGAGGGATGGATAGCACGCCGCGAGTGAGTGGCGCGAGTTACAATTGATATGTGCCCGTGACGA
>NW_012051355.1:0-706 GCF_000956235.1 Wasmannia auropunctata
TTGTGTCATAAAAAATATAGAAAGCATTAATTATTTAAATTTATTAGATAGTATTATTTTTAAAAAATAATATTTCCTAAACCTAAAATATTATATTTTTAACAAATAAAAGTTGTCCAAAAATAAATATGAGATCACACAAGTTGTCAAGTATTTGAATAGACATAGAGATAAAAATATTTTTTTTAATAAACCGTTTAAACCATCCAAAAATATATGCAGCATAAGATTAATGCTATTGTTTTACAAAATAATGTTAAGTTTCATAAATTAACAGGCTTAATTAAAGTGACTAAAATGACCAATGGGAATCATAGTAAAGCAAAAACTTGGCGTGTTCGGACTGCATTAATTAATAAGATATATATAAAATGCGGGCACGCCAAGTTTTTGCTTCATTATGATCCCATTGATCATTTTAGTTACTTAAGCCTGCTTTATGAAACTTAAGATTATTTGGAAAGACAATGGCATAAAAACTTTTGCTGCATATACTATAGGTTAAACGGTTTATTAAAAAAATATTTTTGTCTTTATGTCTAATTAAATACTTGGCAATTGTACAGGAAAACAACAATTTTGCTGAATCCAGATCTGAAAATAATTTTTGTTCAATAATCAAAATAATTTTGTGCGAAAGTCAAAATAATTGCTAGAATATTAAAACGTTTTATAGCTATGCTTATCAGTTTTAACATTTTAACAA
>NW_012051356.1:0-329 GCF_000956235.1 Wasmannia auropunctata
TGTTGAACTACATAGTGTGAACTTTTTCGAACAGCCATGTTGAGTGGCGTAATTTTAGCCGTAGTTGTTGAAGAGTGCGGACGTTTGATATAGCCTGGTGTTGTGTGTGTGCGTCACACGCAGAGAAAGGATTGGCCAACGCAGCTAAAATATAGCCGTGGCAGCTAATGTGTGTTTTTAAAATATAGGGACAACTAATATTGTTACTGCCAACGCTAAATTTATTAGTTGTTAAAATTTAGGCGCTACAACAAAAAATATTTGCTGAAAAAATCAAATAATATTTAGCTAATTCTATTTAGGAATATCCAGCAAAACTTTTACATTTT
>NW_012051357.1:0-333 GCF_000956235.1 Wasmannia auropunctata
CAGTCCTTCCCATTGACGCCATTTATCGGACGACTGTTGAACTACATAGTGTGAACCTTTTCGAACAGCCATGTTGAGTGGCATAATTTTAGCCGCAGTTGTTGAAGAGTGCGGACGTTTGATATAGCCTGGTGTTGTGTGTGTGCGTCACACGCAGAGAAAGGATTGGCCAACGCAGCTAAAATATAGTCGTGGCAGCTAATGTGTGTTTTTAAAATATAAAGACAACTAATATTGTTACTGCCAAAGCTAAATTTATTAGTTGTTAAAATTTAGGCGCTACAGCAAAAAATATTTGCTGAAAAAATCAAATAATGTTTAGCTAATTTTATA
>NW_012051358.1:0-396 GCF_000956235.1 Wasmannia auropunctata
TATTTGATTAGACATAGAAACAAAAGTTTCTTTTTAATAAACCGTTTAACCATCCAAAAGTACATGCAGCAAAAGTTTAATGCCATTGTCTTTCCAAATATTTTTAAGTTTAATAAAACAGGCTTAAAGTGACTAAAATGACCAATGGGATCACAGTGAAGCAAAAACTTGGCGTCCCCACTTTTTATATATACTGGAACAAAACAGCGCGCGCTTCGCGCGCGCCATTTATTCACTATCGTTGAAACATGACACACACACACACGCACGCACGCACGCACGCACGCACAACATACATTGATATTATATTACTTTTACAATATATAGAACATTTTTAACATTTCCAATTCAAACATGTTGTATGATTAAAACAATTAAAACAATTATATATATATA
>NW_012051359.1:0-331 GCF_000956235.1 Wasmannia auropunctata
TCAAGTATATAAAAAAGTATCGTACGTTACATTCTTCCTAAACCAAAAATATTATTTTAACAAATAAAAATTGTCCAAAAACAAATATGAGATCATACAAGTTGCCAAGTATTTGATTAGACATAGAAACAAAAATTTCTTTTTAATAAACCGTTTAACCATCCAAAAGTACATGCAGCAAAAGTTTAATGCCATTGTCTTTCCAAATATTTTTAAGTTTCATAAAACAGGCTTAAAGTGACTAAAATGACCAGTGGGATCACAGTGACGCAAAAACTTGGCGTCCCCGCTTTTTATATATACTGGAACAAAACAGCGCGCGCTTCGCGCG
>NW_012051360.1:0-1707 GCF_000956235.1 Wasmannia auropunctata
TTAATAATACAAATATATTGAAAGCATATATATATTAATAAACTTCTTGTTGAAAACATCATAATAACAAAATAAAACTTTTTAAATTATAAATGTATTATTTAAATGTTATTTATTAGAATATTTCTTTTTTCTTAAATATTATCTTTTATTAATATATTGAATATAAAATTACTAAATCTTTTTTATATTATTAATAATATAAAATTAAAATTTTTCTTGTAATGGCTAATAGTATTAATGTTTTATTTTTATAATAAGTATGCAATATATTTTTTAGTTAAGCCACCATATTTTTTGGTGCAAAATATAAATGATATAAAACGATTAAAAGGACGCTTACCTCTAGCAGAGATATTAAAAGTTAATAATTTTCTTCAAAAGAAGAGAATGTCAGAAAATAATGACGAAAATTTGTTACAAGTAATAAATTTAAAAATAAATATTATTTCATAAGTTATATGTAATAATTAAAAAAAAAAGTTATATGCACGTATGTCCTATTTTGAATAGTTTTTGAGATACAAGGGATATTCGAAAAGTGAAGATACAAAATCTAGAAAATATTTGTAAAGGATTTTATTTTGGAATTAATTTATTCTATTCATTAAAATAATTTTTTATTTTTTTTCAATATAGTCATTATAGACTTTATGTATTTAGTGAAAACAAATTTCTTAATTTCAGTATCATAGAAGTGTCATAGATGTCTCCCATCTGTCCTCTTACCACATCATCATCGCATCTTCAATCTTGTTATTATCAAATTTTTTTCCAGCGAGATAATCCTTGAATTTCGTAAACAAATGATAATCACTTGATGTAAAATCTGGGCTGTGCAATGATCCAAAATTTGAAAAAGATTTGGTTTTCAAACGAGAAATTTTGAATTATCCATAGTCCAGATCTCAAAAAACAAATATTACTTGTTTACCAAATTGAAGGAACATCTTGCTAAAAGAAATTTGATGACAAGATCCAAGGTAATGACGTGGTTAAAAGAGCAGGCTGAAGACTTTCATTCTAAAGTTAAAATTAAGAAATTGGTTCTTATCAAAAATTAATATCAATGTTAAAAAATAACTATGTTAAGAAATAAATAAAGACATTTTCTAAAGGGTAGAATAAATCAATTCCAAAATAAAATGCTTTAGGAATATTTTTTGGATTTTGTATTTTTACTTTCCAAATATCCCTCGTATCTTAGAAATTATTCGGAATAGATAAACACAAAATTCTTGCTTAAAATAATTGATACCATTATCTCCTATAATATTAATCTTTCCTCCTGAAACATCCTGTGTGTGTGTGTGTATGTGCGTGTGCGTGTGTGTGTGCGTGTGCGTGTGCGTGTGCGTATGCGTGTGCGTGTGTGTATCTTATATAAGATACTTTAATATTTAATATTTAATATATGTATGTATTAATTTTTACGTAATGTTTGTGTTACTTTCTAACATATTCATCTTGCATTAAATTGATATAGAAATTTGAGTGAATCGTTTGAGATATGTGATGTGTTAAATTTAACACAAATTTTTCAACTTTATACAAATTTATTAAAATATTATTGACTTATTTTAATTGTTTATAATTTAATCTATTATTATTTAAAATAATTTTTAAGTTAGAAAAAAATTTATTTCATTTTATTTCTTAAATATGTTATTAAATTATAACAAATATAAAGTATCTTATATATATATA
>NW_012051361.1:0-716 GCF_000956235.1 Wasmannia auropunctata
AACATTTCGCACACGTTCGAACACATTTCTCGCGCATCTTCCAGAAACTGTCGAGGTTCAATGTGTCTGGAATTTATTAACTGCNCCGGTCAGTATACGACTATTGAAAGCTGCCTCTATCTCACGCCATCTGAGTCCCGCACTGAATCCGGCGCCCACATGCACGAACCGTCCGCGCACCGCATCTTTCAAACATTCCAGTCGCGCGATATGAGCGATGATAGATTGTATCACCGATCGATAATCACTGATTTCGACTCTGCTCATCGAGCGAATCGATGAATTCGGCGACACGCTCTTCCCACGCGATAAAGTCTTCTCGCCTAATCAGCCGGGTGGCTTGCTCGTCCAGATCTCTTATCGTTTACTCCATGTTTTTTTTAGCACGAATACATAAATATTTTGCAATGTCTTTCTCACTCTGTACATATAGGACACATGGCATTTTTTTAAACAACAGACATTCGCATCCCCTGCATGAATAACCATCGTGGAGTATAAATTCTTCGGTAGTGTGTCTTCGCAAGAAACGAAGATATGAAAATTGATTATGCCCTCTAATGACACATGAGGAACAGTATCTTCTAAAACTTTCGTCTTCTTCGTCTATATAATAGAACTCAAGCATGCACATTATATCTGTGATATGCAGATCATAAACATCATCTGGGTACAATAATCCATGCCTTATTAATTCGATCACTTCGTTGTCCATA
>NW_012051362.1:0-1137 GCF_000956235.1 Wasmannia auropunctata
TAATCAATATTAATTCAGCTTAGTAATATATTTTAATTCAGTGCGTTAAATTTTAGTCTCAGTAAAAGGCTCGCAAGGGAAGCGCAAATCGCTTATCTTTCGCCGAGAGACTGTCAAGTGGTGTAGTGTAACATAAACTTTTCGGCACACGGCCCGCACGAAATTCTTGCCGTATGATAAGTAAAGCTTCTAGAAGGTTCTAGAAGGTATGATGTAAAAATGAATTTCTGTCTCCTGTCGATTGTTAACTTTTCTAAAGGACCAAAAGGAAAGTCATTGCAGCAGTTTAACAATAGCCGGGTTTATGACTTTCCATATGGTGTACATATGTTGTTTCTATTATGAAATCTTAACGGAATCCTCGTAGAAAGTTATATAGATCCGTTGAGACTTCCTTTTACAAAAATAAGAAAAGAAGATCGCTCGCAACTAAACTATGTTACGCAAATATGTTTACTAAGAACTTATACTATGGGGATTAATTTAAGTATATGAAAGCTGATTATATATATATCTTAAAATAATAAGGCAAATTCGTAGCGCTACATAGATGAATATAAAGAAGCGCTTGAGTATGAGTGGTTAAATGCAATTATATGATAAACTATTATATTATTATTATATTAAGAGAAGGGTTTATTTACCCTAAACAAAAGAGTAAAATATTGGAGTTGTTTTACGATCGCGTTTATAATGATCGCGGAAATTAAGGTATTTGTTTTATTATAGGGTTGGATATTATTATAAGGGTTTCTTTGCTTTTCCCCTTGAGTAAAAATTATTTTAAAGCGTAGAACCAAAGTATTGAAATAAATCATATTATACGACAGTAAAAGCACGAAATAGGGTGGGTGGCGCCATCTAGCGTGTTTGGAAAAAACGTTCGGCGACGTAGTACTGGCGGCGGACGTTACACACGTTGCCGTAAACGGTGATCCGCGTGTAAGAACGAAAGGATCTAAGAATTAACGTAGTGAATCGTAGAGTCAGGACGAGCAAATAGCAGAGGGAGAAAACAGTAGATGGGTCAGGAGAAGGATGTAACACGAACTTTGATAAACTCAGTATATTTACTATCACGGATTTACGTTAGAAAGCGCAAGAAATCAGACACACGACCGCACGCTTACGCGGTCA
>NW_012051363.1:0-425 GCF_000956235.1 Wasmannia auropunctata
GTTACTAAATTGTCACTTAACATTGGTCCAGTGCTATTGGACCAATATTACAACTTCGATATTGGCTGAATAAAAGAAAGTGTCCACCTTGCAATGTTGGACCAATGTTGGGGATCAATTTACACCCAATATATTTACATTATTTACCAATATTGCGCCAATGTATTGTGCTACTAGGGATATAATTCTTTATTAAAGAAAAGGAATTTTAATCAATATTAATTCAGCCTGGTAATATATTTTAATTCAGTGCGTTAAATTTTAGTCTCAGTAAAAGGCTCCCAAGGGAAGCGCAAATCGCTTATCTCTCGCCGAGAGACTGTCAAGTGGTGTCGTGTAACATAAACTTTTCGGCACACGGCCCGCACGAAATTCTTGCCGTATGATAAGTAAAGCTTCTAGAAGGTTCTAGAAGGTATGATGTA
>NW_012051364.1:0-492 GCF_000956235.1 Wasmannia auropunctata
TCAAATTGATAGTTAATTTTTTATTATACTCGATTAAAATCCATGATTTAAAAAAATTACTAATGTAAGCAATTTTATTGTATTAGCAACGATTAGTTAAATAAAATTTAATGCTATTAACAAATATTAAAATTTAATGTTAACTATAAAAAAAAGTATTCAATTTACAATATTAATCAAATATTAAAAAGCAACCAATATCCAATATAAAAAGTAAAATTGAATAAATATTATTATGCAATATTGGTCCAATATGCAATTCAAAATTGGATAAATATAGTAGCACAACATTGGCAAATTCATTGGCGCAATATTGGACCAATGTATTCTCAATATAAATACATTGGAAATACATTGGTCCAATATTGCGCCAATGAATTTGCCAATATTGTGTTACTAAATTGTTACTTAACATGGCCCAGTGCTATTGGACCAATATTACAACTTCGATATTGGCTGAATAAAAGAAAGTGTCCACCTTGCAATGTTGGA
>NW_012051365.1:0-421 GCF_000956235.1 Wasmannia auropunctata
TATAAGAAAACCTTAAATAGAAAATATTATGTTTTAATACTGTATTTAATTCTTCATTTATTTAAAAAGAAATTTTATTAAGAAATATTTGCAATTAGTTCCAAAAATTGCAAAATATCGATTTTAGTATTTATGTTTATTTTTACTATAAGCAATAATAATATTGTTCTGTAATTTTTTTACATTATGGATTTATACAGAGCAAAATTTTAAATGAATTAGTAATACTGTATATAATGAAAAATCTATTTTTCAAATTGATAGTTAATTTTTTATTATACTCGATTAAAATCCATGATTTAAAAAAATTACTAATGTAAGCAATTTTATTGTATTAGCAACGATTAGTTAAATAAAATTTAATGCTATTAACAAATATTAAAATTTAATGTTAACTATAAAAAAAAGTATTCCATTTACA